>NW_006263570.1:497595-505012 GCF_000469605.1 Apis dorsata
ATTCTCGAGAATCGGAGCTCGGGAAATTTCGAAAAAAACGACCGATTTTATTTTTTCCCAGCGATAACGCGTTGCGGGTGGCTTTTCGATGTCATTTGGCACGGGCTGATAGGAAATGGAAACGCGCGGTTCTCGTCGATAATTCTCTGTGGTAACTGGCCGATTTCGAGGGGCATTTTGGCAGAGTGCGTGATTCCGGCTCGAAGGCGGGGTCGATCGGTGATACATAAGCGGTTAATTTATTAAGGATCGGGAGATGGTGGGAGTTTTACACTTGGGTTAGAGCGTGAAATGAGTTACAATGCCTCGATATTTTTGCTGTTAATGGGGGCAGCGTGTTAAGATCCGTGAGTTTGAATCTAGGGCGTGTAGCACTTGATTTACACTACTGCTCGTGAGTTTTATTGGCGTTCGTTGAAGAAATATTGCGATATTGTGTTATTTCAACGAATTTCACAAAAATTATATCGAAAGTTGGGTAAATAAATAATAATGGATATAAGTGTCACTCGTGAACATCAGGGGTATATTATCATTAAAATTTGACTAAGAAGCGAAGATATTAATGGTTTATTAATATCTTTTATGATATAACGAGAAATTTGCAACGAAATTAAAAGATATCGAGCTAATAAAATGGTGCTTATCGAAAACTAAATTTTCATCCTGAATTTAAATTTATAAAGATTATACATTTCGTATTCAAGCATACTTGCAAGCAATCTGAGATAGATAGAGAGAGAGAGAGAGAAAATCTTTCTTCTGAAAATGCTCGTATAGAGAATTGCCATATTTCGGCTTCCGGAACAGGATTGTGCCGGGGGAGGTTGTTATGGACTTCGTTCAACATCTCGCACACGCAATATACGTGGAATAACATGCACCACTATTATCTCCATCTCATGCAAAGTTTTCTTCGTGGAACCGGATACGTGGAGCAACTCAAATTAGACTTATCCGCGTTGCATCATCAACTCGTAGATGATGCATTAAGTTACTCCATTTGAAACAATGGGCCATGATACACGAGCAACTGTGCGTGAATGGCGAATTGCGGTGCAGAGAGTTTGCTGCGCGTTGACTCGTCGTGGTTTGACAACAACTTCGTATATTATTTGTTACGATTATTAAACGAAATTAAGAATTAAGGTGCATTTCTTTCAACTCGACTTGGGAATAAATTTTTCGTTTTCCAGAAGTAGTGGATAATAATATAAGAATAAGAATTTTAATCATTTCACGTTGTCGATAGTGGTATTTAAAATTTATCCTCAAAGAGTAAAGGAAAAAGGAAATTATTAATTAAAAGTGAATCTTTTTCTTAATCTATAATTAAACTTTCGAACTTGACATTGCGAGAAGAAAAATTATGAATAAAGGTAGATTTCGTTTCAATTTCGTCATTGCCGTAAATACTCAGCTTGGCAACAGTAACGTGATATAATAATAGAAATAAAATGGACAATGGAATAAAATAAAATAGGAAATATAGATAACATCCAAGTCACTTGGATTGGATTCTAAAATTAAATGGAAATAGATAAAGATTAAAATTTTTTTTTTTAAAATCTTCGTATTTTAAAATAGCTTGAAGTCTATTATATTTTGGTAGAATTAATTCCTACGTATTTTCATCCTCATTCGCAATGAGATATATTTTTGCAAATCTTATTATATATTCGACAAATATAATCAATTACGTAATTTTCTTTCTTTATAACATTTAAAAAATATTATAAATTTCCTACCATAGAAATCAGAGATTTTTTTTGCGTTAAACAGGAAACGATGTAATATTACAAACAATATACGTACACGTATTCAACGTCCTTACCGAGCTCGGTTCAATTTTGAGGGCGTTTTACACGGAATCGTGCTTTAACGCGGCTAATAATTAACACCATATTTCAACGGATAACGAGAGAACGTGCCGTTTAACGCGCTTCTCGTCTATACGCAACGCGTACAACGGGAGATTTCTCTCGAAACCTCTCACCGCGAGGTAAAATTTCTGGTTAAGCTCTTTTCGGTTGATGTATGATATTTTCAATGGATTTTCGGAACGTTCCAACGTTATAACGATTCGCATGAATGCCCGGCATAAGCCACGTGGACTTAACAAAATGATCCACGATGAATGAAATGTTATTTTATCCGTAGAACGTTCGTTCGAATATGTCGATTCGACGCCAAAACAGCCAACCGTTCGGCCATCCGTTGATTCCTCGCCAGAAATTTCGTGACGGAATCTTGCGTGACGTTTTTCTAGAAATAAATATATACATATGCGCACGCGCGCCCGTGTGTTCGTGCGTGCACGAACACGTAACTATCGCGCGACCATCATCCTGCCATTTCATGCGTTTTGGCTCGGACGCCATCGTATGATGTCGAATCGCGATATTCGAATTTCCATCCTGATCCATTCACCACGCTGACCATTTGCTCGGTTTGATGCCTCGTATATGGAACTCTTCCTCTCTTTCTCTCCCTCTCTTTTTCTCTCTATCCTTCCGTCTCTCTCGTTGTGTATTTTCTACTTTGATTACCAATTTTGATAATATCCGTTCGCGTAGTGTCAATATCTGTATGCAAAATGCAGGATGAGGATTATATTTTTTGCATAAAACACGTGTGCGTGAAAATTTCTGTCCAGCCGTTAATGGCGCTATACATATAGGAAATATATAATACGAGGGGGGGGAAAAATTGTCAATATCTAGAATTTTTTTAAAATTAACAATTAACAATTAGTTAGAAAGTAATTTTCTTTGAAATATATTTTGAGAGAGAGAGAGAGAGAGAGAGAGAGAGAAATCAGGTTGATTGTGTAATAATTTCTCCAAATAGCTGAAAGCTATTTAATCCTTGAGAAAATCTCTAGGAAAATAGAAACGAGGAAATAAAAAGTTGCGATCGACCAAAAGGAACGCGAAAAAACATGGAAAGGGAAGCGCGCACATTAGCTCGAGAACTCCGATTCGTAGATTTATCGGGCAAAGTTCCATTCCGCTCAATGTATTCCGGTAGTCTTAAAAAGGTCATCCATTTCCATCCACTCTCCTCTCCTCGCGTTCCTTACTTCCCCTCCCTTCCTTACTTCTTATATACCCGCTTTTGATATACATGATATTAATTCGCATTAATTCAATATTGTGATTCACTTATGCGTCGGAATGGAATGCCATGAGGAGGAGTGGGGCGAGGTCTCCTTCCCTCCTCCTCCTTTTTTTCTTTTTTTCATCTGACGGCATTTCGTAAAATGAATATTATATTTGGAAGAATACGGCGTTTCATGTCGGTATATAAGAAGCGCATAGAATATTTTAATTAAATCCGAGCCCTCGGAGAATCTCGGCAAAAGGAAAGAAAGTATATAGTATATAGTGGGAGTATACTGCCTTGAGGAGATTTATTACCGTACTTGGAAAGACTAAAACGCGACCGAGTAAATAGCGAGGAACGTGGAGTTTATTCGATGCTGTTAAAAATTCTTTAAGCATTTTCCCCGGCTGGATAAATCTAACGTTCGAGAATTAATTAAAAAGATGTGCCTTTATCGTGATGTTAAATATGATGCGAGACGCCAAGCAAATACTTTTTTTTCTTTTTCGTCTATTAACAGATATTTATTAACGTATATATAATATGAAATTATGAATAAGGGAAATGGTGCTACTTTGATTGCAAAATTAATTGATTAAAAATTATGTTTAACGAAGCAAAATGTTGTACTATTTGTTTGTATATTGCAAGCAATTTATGAATTTTATTTAATCGTTTTGTTTAAACTACGTCAAATTTTTTCAAATCAAATAAAGATTTCGTATGTCTCTAAAAATTCACAATAAAATATTTAATCAAAGAGATTTCGATTTAATTTCATCGAGTTAAATTTCAATAGTTTTAATAGTTTCATTTTCACCCACACGATAATTACAATTGAATGATTTAAAGGTATATATACACATACAACTAAAATGACCAATAAAGCTTAAATAATTCAAAATTAATTGCAATACGTATAATTAATCTTCCAAATCTGTGAAATTTAAATAACCAAGGATAATATTTCGTTTAAAGCACGCAGGTTTATTGCGTTCAGAAAAGTGGATATATAATCCTTGATTCAATGATCAAGGACTTGTACTACCTGCTTCATTCCACCAAAAGATAATCGATAATCATTACTGTTCATTTCTCGCGTAAACATAAACGCAAAAACACGTATAATAACATCTAATTTTCTCTCGTACATTTTACGAGATTATCTCTACATTTTTCTTTTATCCAATTCGAATCGACCGATTTCTAAATATGCAATTATCCGACTTAAGTTATTTCAACGCGAGGACGTTAATCATTCGCTCATTCGGAACCCGTTGGCAACTATTCGCAGATCTATTAAGAATTCAGATGCGCGGATACAAATTGCCGTACGCGCAATCATATCCCTCGCGGACAACCGTCTAGCTGTTTCGTATCGAGTAATTCGCTTTCTCGCTCTCCCTCTAAAAATATCGACCGTGGTGTATCGGTTACAAAACACGAAGCAAAGAAGCGCGATGCGAATAGTCGCTACACGACCCTGGAATTAATGATCCGGGGGCCTCGTTAACATAGCCAACAAAATTGTTATTAAATTGACCGGCTTTATTTGGTTTCGTCGCGGGCAGCAGTTAATTAGGTGACCGAGACAAATGGCGTCGTGCTCTTTCCTCACTTCGTAAATCCGTTACCGCTCACTTTCTCTCTCTCTCTCTCTCTCTCTCTCTCTCTTTCTTGAAATTCTAAGTCCCCCCTCTCGAACGTTTTGTATTTTGCAAAAAGTTCGCCGAACTACCGGCTTCAGCGAAAAGAGAGGATCCTCTGGTGGCGCCATTACAACGATTTACGGCATCGCTTTTCCACGGTCGTTATGCTCGTGACATTCGTCGATCGTAATTTTCCTCGCTAATGCGTTTAGGCATCGAATCGTGTTTTTCCCTCTCTTTCTCTCTCTCTCTTTCTGTTGACGTATCTCGTCAATCCCATCGACTATCGGAAATAAAACTTCCTACGCGAGGTTGTTAATTCTTTCTTCCCGAGATCGGGATACGAGTTTCTTGGAATTAGCTCTGCACGCGCGTTTAACGTTTCGATGGTATTCAACGAAGAGAGAGGAGGATATATATATATATACTGAATATAGACTGAATTCACGCGAGTTTCTTTCTCGATTTCTTTTCATTATTTGATAATTTATGTTGCTTTTGATGTACACGGGGCAGCTTTCTCCTCCAACCGCTTGTATTCGATAAAATATGCTCCTCGCTCGAATGATTAATTAATAATTTCGCGGATTGAAAGAGCATATTTAGCTTTGGAGTTATATTTTAACGGGTTTCTCGAGGCAAAGTTTCGATCTCGATTTCGTTACACGATCTCGAAATGGCAGATACGTATCTTCCTAATTATACGTGTATAACGTATAATTTTTTATATCAAGAATCGATAACTTCCAATTTTAATTTATTTTACGTGATTCGTGATCATAAAACGAAACGAAACCGTTTGATCTGCGATTATTCGTTCTGGATAATATTGTTTCAAATAACGTGTAACGAGCAGAAAGCGTGTTCATCATGTTCACATCGAATGAAAAAGAACGTTGAACGATTTATTTTTCGAGCAATGATTGTTAGAAACAAGTAAATGGGTATCGCGCGAAACAGAAGGGAGCAGAAGTGTAGATTGTGTTGATTTCCATCACGATGGAAATTTCTCGTGGGCGCAAAGAAACATCGAAGACAGGTGAAGCAATAACACGTGAACGTGTAACGGGGAGGAGAACGGCGGCAATGCCGGCAAAAAAACAAAAGCTGCGGATAATTCCCGGCTGTAATTATTTGCACAGAGGAATAACGAAAATTCTACGGTCGCGTTGACAATTAACAGAAGCTCTACGTCAAATAGATTTGTTTTTCCACGGCCATTAGTAAGGTTACACCGGAACATTTCCCTTAATCCGTGTTTACGGAGGGTCGGGGCTATGGTATATATACGTTCCCTCTATCTCTCCGTTAAGAAACGAGAAGCTTACCAGACGCTGCATTTTTTTCGTAAACGAGTCAGGATAACGGCGCGAGTCACGCGTAAGAAACCGCGCTAAAATGTTGTATCTTACGTTGACAACGTACGATAACATTCTTGGTATAGTAACAAGTCCATTCGACTTTCTATCTAGATAGCACCTGGCTATGCAGAAATAATGGCTAGATTTCGTGATTATACTTGTTTGAAAAACGATATTTGATATTTAAAATGAAAATCGAAAAAGAAAATTCTGTGAATTATTTGCTTTTGCGAAAAACTTTCATTTACTAATATTTATATATAGAATTTTATATGTATATTGATTTGGAAAAAAGTAATTATATTTGTAATGAAATAATTATAATGGAGACTCATTTTATTTGCGTATGGATATATATATATTACAATAAATTCTTTTTAATCTTTTTAATCTCCTTATGATTTATAACGAAGATATTCTTTTTATCTAGTGCATGTAAAATGCAAAGATAAATTAAGAATAATTCTTGTTATATCAAAGTAATATTATTTGAAAAAGATACAAGATCGAAGAAAAAATATCATAAGGGAATTAAAAACAAGATTGAAAGAAGTTCTGAAAGAAGTGCAATAAAATAATCAAAAGAATTAAGATTGTATTGGATTCTCTACAAAAACATTTGGAAATATTCTCTTTTTCTTTTGTATATCTTTCTCCATTGGTTTCACCATTTATAATTTTTATACTACTAAACCTATTCTATTCTATGTTATTAAAGACTATGAACATTGTAAATTTATTTGAATAGAATAGTTTATGAAATGTGAAAAGAAGACTTAAAGAATTTATAATAAAAAATTTATTTAAGATTCAATATTAATTAAGTTTTAATCATCTCAATGTATATTATAAATCCTTAAAATTATAGATTCACATTTCTTTAAATTCATATATGTGAACAACTATCAAAAATATAACTTACCCATAAAGTGCGTAATGTCATATGATGCAGTTAATATTCGGCACTTACTCACATATCACTTAATACTTGCGAATTTTCAAAATTTTAAACTGTTATTTCTCGTTCTGTATTATAAGATTCTTATTTCTTTTGTACGATAACTCTGTAGAATATAAGAATATAACGAAACGATAGGTCGCGTCAAACGGTATGGGATGATGGCGAACATTTGCGATGACAGCGACAGCAAAGACGAAAATTTAAAATCTGCTTCCCCCCACTCGATTAAAAGGCAAAGCATGAAGGGGAAGCGGGCCGAAAGGACGACGTAACGCGTGTGCGCGGAAGTGTGGCGCGCGCGGAAGGATGGCTGGCCGCGAGGAAAAGAGGGTGAGCACCAC
>NW_006263570.1:505274-511771 GCF_000469605.1 Apis dorsata
CCCGACGTCATGAGCGCCGCTGCACAACGCGACAAACAACTAAACGTGGCCGTCGACGAAAATCCGTCTCACCGTGTGTTCATCCATCCGTCGGTGGTACAACGCGTTTGTCACGAACCGAAGGCAAGGAACGATCATCAGTTTCGACCACGTCTTCGTCGTACGCGCTCCTTCTCTCGGTTGATTCTAACTTCTCTTTCTCTCTCTCTCTCTCTCTCTCTCTCTCTCTCTCTCTTTCTTAGCGTACGCGCATTAAACTATATATACACAGTATACACACGTAAAGTAATACACGACCTATATATCTCTCTCTTTCTATACGTACTATTACTACGTGCACGCGCACTGATCTATCTATCTCCTTCCCTTTCCGGCATCCCCTTCTTCTCTCTTTCTCCGACCTTCCGTCCTTACCCCTCTCACATGCCCCGTCGGATCGTTTCGACGAGATACCGCGCAGTGGCGCAGTCGTCGCCACGAGAGCGACGTGCTCTCCGTCGGTGGTCATGAATCGTGCGGCGGAAGAGGTCCTCGCGAGCCGGCTGCCGCCGTCGTCGTCGTAGTCGTGTAGTCCTAGTCATCGTCGCCGCGCCGTTATGTTAGTCCTTATCGTCGCGCGGTATTCGAGTTTGTGAATCTTTGTAATCGTGTTTGATAGTTTTATCATTAGTCGTCGTGATGGTGATCGTGTGGTACATGGGATCCCTTTGATCGTCTCGCGTGTGGTCGATTCGAGCGCGACTGTACCGATCGAACTCCGGCGGTGTTGTTGCGTTTACCGTGTGACGATCGACAGTGGTGTTTTGCAAGTAAGAAATGGGCTTTGGTAGGCGCGTGCCGCGTCGCAGTGAACGTTGCGTCGCTGATCGCCGACAGCGGCGCCATAACGGGGCGCGTTCGCACGCGATCACAGTGTGAGACGAGAAAAAAAAAAGAAGAAAAAAGAAGAAATAGGTGCGGAAGCTGGTTACACGCCGATCAAGGAGGAAGAGAGTCTTCTTTTGCTTGTTTTGGTTTTTTGTTCAATCAGTGTCGTGATTATCGCCGCGTGTAAGCACGGTCGTACGGAGATTGTGCTGTGCCCACAGAGGAAGAACGAGAGCGCGCCGAGGGCTGAAAATGTGAGAAAACTTATTGTTCCGGCTGGTTGGCGGGACACCGGACGATTTCGTTGACAAGGTAATGTGATACGGCTGACCGAACGTTTTTACGCGCCAAATGAACGCGGCACGGCTCGTGTCGCGTGATTTACGCATTGTACGCGCGCAAACGCGACACATTTCAGTGAAACGTGTGCACGTTAATTATACGATTGTGAACTCTACCTCTTCTCGTGCAATCGTTTTTTTTCGCGACTCATGTTTAGTATCGGTGTATAGCATTGTTCACGCGAATAGAATTTTCCATCGCGATTTCGCGTGGAAATGTCGCAGAGATTCGTCGAAATGGCCAATCCATTGTCGATATCGATTAACGTAATGGTCGATCTCGCGTTAAATAGTGATCGATCGTAATATCACTTGACACGATTTCGCTTGGAAAATAAGGACCTTATAATACGTTGCGCGATGACAGATGTAGGTTGGAGTATATAATCTTAGAAAGTCTTAATACTTATTAATATCATATATATATTTATATTAATTATAAATGTTTCGATATATACATTTTAAAAATGGCCGTCGTATCGATATTTATCGACTCTATTTGACTATTCCTATTAAGTATTTCAAATTATATCGTCGTAATCAGATTCATATTTCAAGAAATAAAAATACTTTTGATATTTCAGGAAAAATTCTAATATATATAAAATTAAACCACACGTGTTAAAAATTTTTCCATATCTTCTTTCGAATTTAAAAAAAAATTCTTAATTTAGAAAAAAGAATAAAATTAAATATTCTGAAACGAGTACGAATTTTATAATTCTCTGGAGCTCGAAATGAGTCGATTCGTTTTACTTATTTCAAATCGTAATATCGTATCGCTTTTCTTTTCTGAAAAGTCGATATCGAGCCGAGCGTGTTCGAATAAGCGGGAAGTGATTAATCGAACGCTCGTTCCGCGGTTCGACGGCGCGTAACAACGAAACTCGCTTTCCACCAGCAGTAGCTCTGGCTCTCCGTGAAAGCGCAAAACCATGGAACGAGAATAAAGAGACTCTGTGAGTAGCAACGGCTAGTCGTCTCTGGCGTCCGGCGAATTTACTGTTTACGCTGTTTTCCGGTGGCGCGAACGCCCGTATAGTAAAATTTCGAGACGTTCGGTGACTCGTGTCTTTTTCAGATCGATACGGAGTCAAGGTTGCCAGTAGAGCGGCACGTAAAAATAATAACGCGCCTCGACCGGGAACGAGAGAAAAAAAGAGCGAGAGAAAGAGGTAGAAATGGGAGGGGAGGGGAGAAAAGGTGGAAATAAAAAGGGAACGAGGCGGAACGTTTCACGCTCCCTGTTGCTCCGTACATTGTTCCATATTTGTCCGGCTTCGGTGACCCTATCGGAAAAGCGCTATAAATAGAGAACGATTTCCAATTTTACACAGAAAGGCAGGCAACGCACCAACTGCAGACGAGATGCGACTACTCGAGTGCGCCAGACGTTTCCTTTCGTAATTAGGTCAATCTGTACCTAATGAGACGTTACTCGCGCGTACCTCTACAGCCGTTTCGCCTCATTTCAGGCTGGCGAGATTCGTCCCCTCGGATCGAAAGATTTTAATTAAAGGTTCGCCATTCGAGATTCGGCGACGAGCGTGCGTCGCGATGCCATCGGCTTCCCAATAATCTTCGCGCTCTCGTTTTCGAGAGGTGTACAGCCGGCCTCCTCTCCGAGGGGAGAGAAGAAGAGACGAATAGGCAAAGCGCAACGAGGTCGAGGAGACACGATGTCGTTTCGTTGAATATGGCAGATCTTCGTTTAATTTGTCGATAGTGTTGGTAATTGATTTATTGATAAATATCGATGAATATTGATGCGGAGATAGAGTTGTCAGGGTAGGAGATAGATACGATATAAATAGTTGTTTAGGATGACAATAGTGATATTGTTTGTCGAGAAAACAAATGCTGAGTAAACATTAAGTGACGTCATTTATTTTGCGCAATTTATTTAACGTCGTGGGATCGTCGTTCTAAAGATAATAAAAGTTGTACTAATTTTGGTGGCTATGTAGAGATGTTGGTTTATAGAAACACGTAAGGTTTTATGTAAAAGGGGAAAGGATCGGAAGAGATAAAAGTTTTTCTTATTTTTCTTCTTACTCTTATATCTCGTACGAAATATTTCTATTCTCAGAAGAATTCCTGTGAATAAATTTGTACAATACATTTTTCATTAATGACTAATTCTTACAATACATTTTGAAAATATACATTACAATTATCCATAAATAATTCATTCACAATACAATGGAACGTCGATTATTCGAAATTTAGTTGTTCAAACAATCGAACAGCGAATGAATATTAAGTATTATAATGATATTTAAACCAGCATATCTAACAATGTTTACATTCATTTTTTTTTTAAATGAATTTCTCTTACTTTTCATGTATTCTTTTAATAAACATCTGTACTTAAAAATTATTTAAATTTTTTTAAATTATATCGATATAAATATATATGATTTTCCCGATAAACAGATTTGTCAATTGTTAATCGACGTTCTTATTATAATCAACCTCAATACCTCTTAATAATTTAATAATATAACTTTTTACTCCCAAAGTCATTTATATACACATACGTTGAAAATATTTTCGAGTTGTTACTTATAAATAGATGATTCCGTTGTGTCCATAATTTGAACTGGAGATCACCGACCACTGAATTATTACGGAATATCAGTCATCCGTGTCGCAATCACGGGCCCGGTATTAGTTGCATTCTTCATTCAGTGAGCGCATCAACGACTTCCTCGTCGGTGGCGTGTATTTGCGCGCGTGGCGCTTTAAAATAGTCACCGGTAAATATACACACCAGCGGGGGAACACTTTTATTTATCGCGGCTACTACGTGCCGTTTCTGATTGACGGGCATTAGCTGCGGCCACTCGAACATTCGTACACGGCTGCCGTGTCGAAACGAATTGAAACGTCGCCGAATATTTACGGGGAATTTCCGCTGCCGCGAAGAAATCGCGAAATTCCGATGGAGGCGAATCGAGAAGATTTCAGATCAAATCTCTGACTGACGTGTTAATAAGATTACCTATCGAGTAATTTAAAACCGCTTGGTTGAATAATATATGGAAATTTCGATTACCGAACGACTTGAAAAAAGATTTTATTTTTCAAAAAAATATTCTTCTCGTAGCTGTGTAATCGATGACTTTTATGTTGACTCATAATAGAAAGAGAGGGAGAGATAGAGAGAGGAGAAAAGCAGTCGATGCGATGTCTGACAATTTTGCTGAATCTACTTGTTCTTGCTGTAATATTAAGATGTAGAATTCTTTGATTTTATTTTCAAGGAAAGCATTTTAATTTTATTACGATTTATGGAAATTTTATAATTTTATAATTTTCTAATTCCATATTATTTACAATTGTAATATGCAAGTTATTAATTTTCATAGATCATATTACTGATTTAAATTTGACTCGCTGTATATCGAAAAGGTCAAAGGGAAATTTTCAAAGCAATCATTGTTACGTGAAACAATATATATATATATAAATTTTCTTCCGATATACAAAGATAATAATTTCAAGTTGAATCCAAGTTAAGATAAATTTGTATCGGGATAGGTAATAATGTTTGCAATTTATTAACTACATCTTATATTCATTCATCTTCAACTGTATAACTTAAGAAAGCATCGAAGCATGTATACTCAGGTTATTTTTGCTATTGGCAAGAGTATTATTATCGTACTATAATACATTTTCGTTTATATATTTTTTCTTCTCTAATTCGAGATTATTTACGATTCCAGTAAAATTAACACTAATATTATATTTTCCTTTATTCTTGCTACGTGTATATTCGAATACCATATCATTTATTGCATAATCTTTGGCAGAGACAGATTATAGCAGTGTTCAAGTTCTGGAACTTACTCGTAGAAGGATTCATTAAAGGCGAAGCTTGCTTCGAAGTAAAAGTCTAATTTTTTGTATATCGATTTTTTTTTTAATATCCTTTTTTTTTAAATACATTTATTAATTTTTTATCAAAAGTTCGATCCCTTTTCCGTTTGAAAGTATTACGTACTATAGATGTTTATTTTTTTTACTCGACAGCGAGATATTTCCCCTTTCATTCCTCTCCAATAAATCGTGCAATTATTTGCCCTGCAACTCTCTCTCTCTCTGCGGAATGGATCAACGTCTCTTCGTTAAACCGGTCGTTTTCTATTCATGAGATACAGTTTATAACTCATTCTATTTTCTTATCTCGATATACCCGCCTGAATACGTTACATATACGATACATTTCAGGAATTGGTAGCATATATGTACATGTTGTAATGAAGCATCGCATGTGAACACGATATTGTTCGCGGAAATGTATTGTAGTTTCTCCAAGTACATTTTATCCTTTAAGAATTGCTATGAAATAGAGGAAATTGATTCCTAACGAATCATTATTAATTTTGACAATTGATGACAAATTCGTATGCGCGTAACATCTCTTTAATGAAAAAAACTAACTGAGAAATGTTAAATCAACATAAAGAAATAAAGGCGAATAACTTTAATATCCTCATTATTATTAATTACAAATTTATAATTACGAAGCAATATTATATTATTTGATTGACATCAATGTAATCGAAAAATATACTCTATTAATTATTCATTCTGTTTGTCTGTCTATCATCATTCGCTTTCTCTGTTATCCTCTAACGATGTTTCCATCGTTTCGATCAGAAATTAAGAAAGATTAATATAGAAGAAAATAACTTATTTCAATTTTTCATTTTTCGCGTGAAATAATTTATTCTTGATCGCGTATCGAGCCATACATACTTTTCTTCCCGAGAGAATGGAACGAAGAGAGGAAACAATTCGAAAGTCGGACGCGTTCGCCGATACGAAAATATATGAAAGAAAATGCAAAGGAAAAGAAAGAACGGATACAACTTATCCCATCGTTATTTTTCCTTCCATTATATCGGAAATCTTACTCGCGATTCATTTCCGACTCCACGGGTTAAAGCTTCAGATTAGCGGGGCTTTTCCGTTTGCTCGCTTCCTTCCTTCTCCCTCCCCCTCTTCCCTCCCTCCCCCTCCCCCCTATCCCATCGTGATAAACATTTCCGCATCGCTTTGACTCATTTCAATATTCAACGACGACGAGTGGAAATTGACAGAACTTGTTACCGCCTCGCCACAGGCGAGAAATCCGATGTTGCTCGAATAAAAAGCGCAGAAAACGGAATAAAAGAGCCGAATGAATCGTTCCTCTCTCCCTTTCCCTCTCTCTCTCTCTCTCTCGTGCACTATCGAGCGTACGGATTCGCCGATCGTTTCGAATTAACCCCCAGGTTC
>NW_006263570.1:512041-527986 GCF_000469605.1 Apis dorsata
GGCCGCGCCACCCCCTGCGAATCTCTTCCGCTATAATTCTAAAAAATAATTCTCGCGCTTGGGGCGGTGATCACGTGCACGCGAAGCTGGAATAAGAGAGCCACGCTTTCCACGCTCTCCACGCTTTTTATCGAAAATTCGCTTCACTTATATTATACAAACCGTTTAATATCGGATTTAAAAGCGTCGCGAACAATTCGTTTGAAGTCACGAATCGCATCTGGTATATGTTCGGATGTTTCAATGGGAACGGAAGAAGGGAAGGGATCGAAATTAAAAAGTTTTTCAATGAAGTGTACGCACAGTGGAGTCACTGGTGTTGCGTTTCAAACAGCTATAATTACCGCTTTGACACGGGTATAAATAAAATATTGATATTCCCCCATTAGCCAATGTTGTTTCGATGCAAAAATAATCGAGTTGAAGTAATTTTAGGGGGAAGATTAGAATATTTGTCGAATGCGTAAATGAGGATACATAAGATACGTAAAATTATTTTAAATGTTATTTTATTTTTATTATAGGGGGAAAAGAGACATTCGAAAATAGAAGTTTATTTAAAAGGTGATATAAATATTTCGAAATATTTTATTCGTTTTAATAATAATTTATTATATTCGTTATCCTTATTAATATAAATAGTTTTCCTACGTGAATTCTCCCAATTATAAAATTTCAGCTTCACCGAATAATTCTCTTCTCTTGCATTAGCATAATGAAAATGTTGAAGACATTTTGTTACATGCAAATAACTCCATATTCGAAGTAATATTTAAAATATTTTTCCCTTCTAAATTTTATCCAGCCCAGTCAATTAACCTAGTGTTAAGAAATAACTTTGATTTATGAATAGCAAAGTGCAATAGTAATCACGTTTGTACAAATGTCAAGTTTATTTATTCGTTATCGAACGATAGTATCAAGTCGAGAGAAAGAGGAAAAAAGAAAAAAAAAACTTGGTGCATATCTCCATTATCGTTCATAGGATTTTTCGAGTTTTGGCTTCAATTTTACCCCCTCCCCTCTCTCTGTGATATCACGTCACAGTATCTTTTCCTTTGGCCGAGATCCAATAGATTTGGATGTGCACCATTTCATTATTTTTTTTTTTTTTTTTTTCTTTTTTTGACTCGAGAATCGCTGGATCCAGTTGTATGGACGGATTTGAAATCGAAAAAGAGCACGACTATGTGCGTGACATACGGCTGTCACGTGCGTTCAACGTCACAGTGAACGCATCGGGGCCAAGCATCGACAGCTGTTCTCATTTCTTGTCTTTGGATATTTCTGTACCATTTGATGCACACGCGATAATCAGGCTGATTGATATCGGTATTACTTCGGATAAATCTCTCAGGTTCTTTAATTAACGCCCCAGTTTCTGGCTATTACGAACTCTTGCAATTCTTATCCTCTTAACTCGTGTCCCGTCGTGAACAAATACACGAGCTTTGTGAAATTTTTATTCGAAATTTCCGAATAATCCTTTCAAATTCTATTTCTCGATAAAATGTTGCATTCGATGTGCAACGAATCATCGATTTTCAATTTTACTTCTCATAAAATAGATTTAATTACATGAATTAATTGAAATAGAATTAAGCGAGGCAACTAGATTAACCAAAGTAGAATTAAATAAGGAATAGATGTAATAATAAAAATAAAGTAAATAAAATAAATAAAATAAATAAATAAAAATAAAATAAATAAGGAACAATGTCCTTGAATCTACTCATGAATTTTGTATAAGACAGTTTGTTAAATAATTTCTTTTTTATATCTTCCTCGAATTAATATTTCGTTAAGAAAGATAAACAACAATTAGTAAGAAATAAAAATTTCAATATAATAAAACTAAATAATCAGATAAATAAATATTACTCTAAATATTCAAATAATCGTACAGTGGATTACTTTCCCCGATCAATTTTCCAAGTTTTTCCTCATTCACATTCATGCCCACGTGCGGCTTTTCCACACTTCTATTTTCGTATTCGGGAGAAACTGGAGCGAGGGGGAGTCGAGGGGATCGTTCGATTTTTTCGAATTTTCGCCGAATACAGTATGGCCGGTGTCTCCGTCGTAAATCATTCGTGGAAACGTGGCGTGTCAGCGGGAGCACGAAAACGTTGGGCCGGTATATAACGTGCAAAACGTAAAATCGCGCAAAGCGCCAGCTTGCTAGCCTAATCAACTTAGCGTGCGCCTACCACTAACACCGTCTCGTCGAGGTCTTCGCGGTTTGCCAACGAATGTCCTGTCACGAAATCGCAGATGCGAAACAATGCGTAACGGCTAGCGCGCGCGACATTAGACAACTGCATTGCAAATTACCGCGGGATATATCAGTATAGTATACGGCTAATTTTGGCCCCCTCGTCATGATCCCGATTGTTTTTCGAGCGAAATATCGTTGTGCTAAATAGGAATACGTATACACGCGTTGCTCAAAGAAATACAATGTTTTCCTTTTGTAACGATTTTTTTTTTTTAACGCGAAGAAAGTTTCGGGATGAAATTCCATTTTAATAATCGATTTAAATACGATAAAATTACGATAATGATATTGTATTTTTATCGTGATAAAAATTGATATAATGAAATAGAAATATATTATATAGTGTTGTATGATAGTATAGTTAAAATTGTTTTGTTTTTGATTTAAATACGATAAAATTATATGATGATGTTGTATTTTTGTCGTGGTAAAAATTGATGCAACGAAATAGAAATATATTATATAGTGTTGTATGATATAGTGTAATTAAAATTTTGTTGTTTTTTGATAGAGAGAATGAATTTAAATATATTTCATTTATATGAATTTAAACACGTGTAACAATATTCTTGTCTTAAACGAACTTCAGAATTACACTTGATTTAATATTATTATTAAATGTAAAGTATACAAACATTTTATCATTCAATTTCTGAATATTCGTGCAACATATTCATTCAGAATAATTACATCAACACTCATAACTCTCGAGCCAACTTCAGAGCCAGAATTTCCTTACTGTGCGTAATTCCATCAGCTATTTCTTACTTCCATTCAATGTATCCTTTTACAAGTTACAACTTTACACTCTGTCTTTATGAATCTTTTAATCGCATTTTCTGTAACATCCTTCTCGTATCCTTTTAAAACTTCGTAATAAATCGTCAAATGTATATATATATTTGTATATTTTTTTTATATGTATAATATATATTTTCACCAGTATCGCTTGTTAATATGACGTCGAGAAATGTAATGGTGTCGTAAAACAATTATTGAACCATTAGCTTGCGTGCAGCAAATGGGAGACGCGTACGGATAGATGTGACCGGACAGATAATTATATCTGTTCGCTGTCTTTGGAACTGTAACTAGTGCAAAACAACGATCTCGATAACTTCAACGTCGATCATTCGAAAATACTTTTCAGATTATCAAATATAACGTAAATAAACTTGAATATCGATAGACTAAGTACTTTGAGAAATGAGATAATTTTGAATTAAAACATTGACCTTATAAGTCTAAAACTTTGGGAACTCGTTTTTATCAAAAATTCTTAAAAATGATTATTTTTGAATTTATTTTAAATTTTATTATTACATTTATTTCTTATTGTATTGTATTTTATGATTCATTTTTATTATTAGATTTTTAAAAACACTATACTTGTTTTTAAATTTATAATATTCGATATATTATTATTCATGCTAAAAAAAATATTTCGTAAAACTTGTTTATGACGAAACATCATAATTATTGCGCGAATTAGCTAATTCTTATCATATGGATATTTTATTTAATACAACATTTCGATATTGAAAAATATAATTTAAAAGTAACGCCACTATTGTTTTGATATTATTTCATCTGCAATAAATAAATCTATTTATAATAAACCAACTTATACAACAACAACAACAAAAATTGGAACTTTTCTCTATCGTATTAAAGAAATTTGATCAATCAACGAAAGGATTAATGTTCTTGTTACCAAAAAACTAAAAATATTATTTCACTCGTATCTCCGTAATATCAATATCAAAATTTTAAAATTACAATGAAATATCGTATCGTATTGGATTTACAACTATATAACTTGATCCCGTCGTTATATTCTTCGACATTATACGCGAAGAAATGCATCGAACGGGAAAACGCTAGGAACCGAGCACGTTTCGAGCCAAGGTAATAATTTCACGCAGAAATAGAGGCGCACGTTCGAGAAGCCTGTCGTTCGGGAACAATAATCTCGTCCAAGCTTTTTTTCTCCGATCTCTTGCTCGATCGTGCGTACAAAATGACGAGTTTCTCTCTCCCGCTAATGCCCCCACTCGTATTCTTTTACGATTATCGCGTAGCCGGTTGACGATCGTTTTAAAGCGCGCACGGTATCTTCGCTTTAACGATCCTCTTAATTGTTGGCCGTAGAACCGACTTACTTCGAACTTATCACGACTTATTCTTACGGTTTGTACTAACCGACTACTTAAGCTGGGAATTCGACGACGAATATCCGCTTGTATCCGCTCGACTGAAATATAATAATAATAATAATAATAATAATAGTAATAATAATAATAATAATAATAATATCGTGGAGCGTAATAGCGTTTTCTCTATTTAAACATATTCTATGAGAGGGAAAGTTTGCAACTAGTGTGCAAAAAAGGGGAATCGATGTTAAATTGGCGAGAAATTGTGACGTTGTTTGACGATATGTTTAACTTATAATGAGAATTTTTCTTTCGTTTCTCTGCGATTGGAAAAATATATGTATGGATTTATTTTTTTGTAAGGATTATTATTATTATTAGATTATTGTTGTGCTATTATTTCAGATGTTTTATTCTATTTTTTGTGAAGCGAGAAATAGATAAAGAAATCTTCGTTGATATTCGCGAGTGATAAATTATTTTTGCTGGCAGTTTGTAAAATACTATTTGCAAGAAATGTAAATTATTTGCTCTCGAATGTCTTTAGAGTTCTTTGATCTTTTGGAAGAAAAGAAATAATGAAACTCGTTAAACTCATAACTCATTTTCCTTTGGAATATCAAATCGCTTTATCAATTTCACTATTGATAATCTAAAACGATTTATATGATTTGAAATGTTTGATAATAGGTCTTATAAAATAAAATTGATAAAAAAGAAATTCGAATGTTATAGTAATAAGATTATGAATTACTTATCAATTATATCTTAACGTTGAAACGTTTTTTATATCATTTTTATCATTTCTATCCAACGTTTATAAAATAAATGAAACATTAAGAAAATCGATAAAATGAAATGCTAAGAAAGACTAATTCGTGATTATTTGAAATCTTAATCATCTAAAGCTTCGATTATGAAGAGATACATATGAAAATAAAATTCTCTTATATTTATCAAAAACTATTTTTCGCAAAAAGATATTGCATTGAAAGTAAAATTATCGAATAATTATTCGTTAATAACTTTCGAGTTTTATTTAGAAACTCCTTCCATTAATCTCATATCCTCTTTTCAAACTTTTATCTCTTTTTCTATTATATTTTTTTTTCCATTAGATTCCTTTTCATCATTTTTTGAGATAATCATTAAAGTTGATACATATTAGGTTCAATCATAAGTGAGATTTTCAAGATGAATTTTTGATTTATTAAACTATTTAAACCATTTAATCGTACAATTAAAAATTCTTTTTACTGAAAAATGACATTTTTTTTTTACAAGAACGTAAAATTTTACTCAAAATTAGAACCTTAGGAAATGAGTTTGCGCGAGTTATTCTCGCGAATCTTTTAATCGAACACGAAACTCTCTGTATTCACTAGGTGGGCTGGATGTTGGTGAACATTTGCAAACACTTAAAGCGGCAAAGACATTTTCGTCGTGCAGGAACACGCACGAACGAACATTTAGCGAGTTCAGACGGCGTATCAAAAGTCATTCGTGCTTCTTCGTGCGCGTTTAGCAGCGTATCGGAGACGGTACGATGAAAATTTTGCGCGAATGTTTCCGAATATGAGCCAGAACCACGAGAACGGCGTACGAAATTAAACTCGAACTTCGCCGAGCGGAACCGGCGCGATGGAAATTTCTAAAAAGAGCCCATTGTCGCGTGCACTTCCGCGCCACGATGCAACTTCGTTTGTGCTTCCTCTTCTAGGAAAGGAAGGGAACGAGCTTCCTGTTCCAATTTGATTTTTCCTAACATCTCGCTTCTCTTAAACCGTATGCATCTTTGTTACAACGACATAATCTCTGGTTACGATAATTGCACGATTTTTATAATTATATATATTTTAAAATTACCTAACGATTCTTATATTTCCATCGTTTAGAACACGCATAAGATTTTAAATAAGGAAAGAAATAAAATATTATTTTTCATATCGCGATGTGACAATGATTTCTAATGTCGATGCAAATTCAAAAAACAAAAATTAAATATCTTTTTTTATTATTCATTCAGTAGCATTAATTATATCTGATTGTCATTCGAATTACAATAAAATTTATCTCAATCTTATTTCAATCGCTCTCACGCATCGCTATTCGTTTCTCGAGAAGCGATAAAGATTTTTCATCGAGAAATAAAAAAAAGAAACGTATCCTATTAATACTTGGATTACAAGGAAATTCGAATTCCGATAAAATCGCAGAACTTCGATTATAAATTCTTTTCTTGGAAATAATCATTGCTGTGAAATCTTTTATTAATATGTGCATTGTGCAGATATATATTTAAAATTAAAATGAATAGATTTGATGATATTCTTCTCTGGCGATTCCTTTAAAAATAATCCTTCGAATATTTTTCTTTGAATTTCCCTCTTCCCTTTTTCTTTTTCGATATAATTTAGAAATTTGTATTTTGTACACAATGTGCCATGTAATAAGACTATAAATTACCAAAATAAAATTTCTGAACATCGTTTAATGCAATTTAATATAGATTCTTTTGTTTGTTTGTTTAAAGAAATTTATTAAGATTTAGATACACAAAAATATTCGTATATTTTATGAAAATTCATCTAAATTGTATTATCATTAATAACAATTCCATTTTATATAAACATTATGTAGACTTATTAATGTAACATTAATTTGTGAAGGAAAAATTAACTCTTAAAATGTTCTTATTATTTTTAAACACAATTTTGTAATGATACAAGATAAAATAAAATTTTAAACTATAAAATAATCAAGTTTTAAAGTTTGTTACTTTCATAAGAGTAACAAATCATCTTAGAGATCATCGACAATTTTATTGATTCTGTTAAATCAATTGTGTAAAAATATAATGGGCAAATTAAATTTTCTATTTTTCATCTTTATTTTAATTTACAATTCCACGATCGTTGTCCCACGAAATAGAGAAATGACAGAACAGAATATTATATATATTACAATAATTAATCACGCGGAGAAACGTTGGTGAATCGTCCATTTTCAAGAGTTCCATTTTACATATCTTCATTCCCGTCTAGATAAGAAGCTAACACAATGTATTACAAGTGAGGGACACCGTTGGTGGCGCGTGTCATCAACGATATTAATACGATATTATGATGCATGGCCACCTTCGTCATCGTTGTATGCTTCTAATTTCTCTAGACGGGCGGACATTACCACAAAGTGGTTGACAAATAAAGCATGTGGTGTAGTGTGGTTGAAAACTACCGCCTAGATGGATCCCCTCCGTTTTATTCGTACGGTTGTGTCGAGGATGGTGTCCGAGGTTTTCTGGCTGTCGGCTCCTCGGCCAAGAAACCGAGAAAGTCAGAAGTCGTGGGGCAGATAAGAGGAACGATGGAGGGAAGCAGAAGAAGAATCAAGTGGAAGAAGAGAGGTGTGCCGTGTTTTTGACGATGGATAGGGTCGGTTCTAGCATTTTGGCGACAATCCAGCCTCTATATAAATACCGCCGGGAGTCACCACTCGTCCCTGTGGCGCTGTGGTGCACGCGTTTATGTGTGGGCTTCTCCTCTTCGCTTCCTGCGTACTACTCGACACGCTTCGTTATTTCTCCTTCTCTTTCTCCTTCTTCTTCTTCTTCTTCTTGTTCCTATGTACGTCTCTCTCTTTTTCTCTCGCGCTCCCTCTCTTCTTTTTTCTCTTTTTTCTTTCGAATGTCAGCTCGAGCTTTTTACCATCGTTAACCAGCCGCAAACTGCGATCCGGTATATCTGCGGACATCGGAGTCAAAACTAATAACGAGACGGCGCGAGAACGACAAATGGTTCTCATTTTGCTCTTGGATATCGTAATTTGTGTTACGCGAATCTGTTCAGGATTTATTGATGAGCTTTGCTGCAAAGAGAATTTGTTTTTTAAAGTTTCGGAATTGACACTAGGACACTGTCGAATCTTTGAAAATGGCGGTGCAAATATATCGATGCATTTAACGAAATAATGTTTAATTTATTGGAAAAGAAATTTGGTTAGGTATTATTTATTTCTGGTGATATCACTGGAATTTTGAATATGTATAATGTATTAGGATATTATGATCGATAGTTTTGGTATTAATATGTAATGTGAAGAAGAATGATCAATCGATTGTTATTTTCTGAAAGATCATATTAGATCAGGATTTATGAATTTTTTAATTTATGATATTTATTGAAATAATTTTGTTTCTTAATTTTAATAAGTTAATTGATTTATTCTCATTAGTTTACTAAGAATTGAAACTTAATATTTGGGAACAAAATAGTTGGTTTTATTTCTGATTCTTGAAATATTTTTTCATGTTGCAATAAACAAAATGATAAATAATAATCGAAAGTATAGTATTTTGAGAATTATTGTGGTCTATTGATATTTATTTTGTTTTGACAGTAATTTTAATATTATATGATGTTTGAAAATTGTAAAATGATCGTTTCAAATAGATTTAACATTAAAATAAATGTTTTTTTTTAAGTTTTTGTCATCAATTTATTTTTTTCTAATATTTTTAAGTCTTGAGAAACAAAAAGAGAAAATGAAATATAGTTTGTTTTATCGTATAAATATTTATGAACAATATCTAAAATAAATTTAGGCTATTTTTAAGAATATTTAATATCTAATCCTTTCAAAATGAATTTTTTTTTAATAATAGATATATTGTAATAGCAAAAAATAAATTAATTAAAAAAAAATTGAATTTAATTTTTTAGAATAGGATTAATAATTTCTAGTGAAATATTATTTCTCAATATGTCTCTTGTGAATAGTATCACAAAATTCTAAAATTTATGTAAAATTACTTTGATAATATATTAATTTGAAAAAGATTGAACAATATAATTTATAATTTAGCAATATAAATTATTTAACTTTGTTTTGCGATATTTGATTGATTTTTTTACTGTTAAGAGTTTTTGAAGTCTATTCTTTCTTCCATTATGCTTTCAGTGTCGTGTTTCTGGAAGAGAGATAGCAACTCTCTCCCGCGAGAGACGGACGATAGTTTGATAAACTTTGTTCCATGGTTTGATTCTAACTTCACAATCGTTAGACTTGTCATTGTCACACGAAACAATATCTCTACTCTTAACATATAAAAAGAATAAAAGTGAAGGGATGAAAAATGCTTTCTAAATTAAATTATTATTATTATAAATCATGCACTCTTTGAATATACATTTCATTTTCTCTAAAAATAGCGATTATGTTATAATTCTGATCTGAACCATAAATTCTAACATTTCTTGTTAAATAAAGTTTTTTTCGAAATTATAATTTTGTTTTGCACGGGATTTTTAATTTCTTTTAAATGGTAATATAACTATTGTTAACGTTATTAATTGAGATAATGATTAAATATCTGAGTGTGCAATATGCAAAACGAATCCATGTTTGTTGGAAAAAGAATTAGAATAAATTTTTTCTTCTCTTCTGTTTAATATTTCGCGAAGGGAATCGAGTTTTTTTTCAAAACGCATGGAGAATTGTAAAATAATATATAAAAATTCTGTACAATAAATACTCGCCTATGATTTATAAAAGCAACAACTCGTGATAAAAATTGCTCTATTGTTGAATTTTTCACGATTTCATAGTGTAAAAAAACAAGAATTCGAACAAATTCGAAAAGTTTAAAGTGCCAATCAATACAAACCCGAATACAAAATGGCGATATATATCTATCTTTTCATATATTATTTTCTCAAAAAACGAAAGATCGAACGAACGAATACGAATCAATCCGTCGCTACAATCAAAATTACAATTGAATAAAATTTTCACATAAAACAATATACATTTTTCTCTATTCCTAATATTCAGATTCTCAATTTACACAATCTAATAATTTCACGCAGAGAAAGAGAGAAACAATCAACAAAAAAAAAAAGATAAAAGGAGAAAAATTTCCTGTATGTGTATCTAGAAAAACTTTTCGACATTAATTCCAAACAATTTTTCCACATCACGAAATTCCTTATCCCGAGAAAAATTAAACGTCAAAACGATCGTACACCGTTAAGAGATACCGAAAGAAGAAAGAATCGTCTCGTTGCGACGCCAATTTTTCCACTCTGGAAAATCGCGTGCGGAACACCGCATTCTCTTATAAAAACGAAACTTATACCCGGGCTACTCGAAAATCCGGGCACGAGTTATAGCACGTGAAAAATGACAGGCACGGGAAGGGAGGGAAAGGAGGAGGAGGGGGGAAGCAGCCACTTTTCCCGCGACATCCTCGATATTCGCTTATTCTCGAAGGACTCTGGCTTCTCGCGAATGGTTGAATGGGCCGGCACAAGACGCATAGGTATTCGTTGGAAACCGTATAAAGACGTCGCGAAAGCAAGTACGAGGCGGCGATTCCACCTGGGAAATTTAAGAGAACATTCTATCGTGGCAGTTATCACGAGGATACGTGAACGCGGGAACCGACAACGTTACCTACACTTCTTCTTGACCTCGTTCAAGTTTCGCGAGCAACCACGACCAGCTTCTTCGTTTTCAGAATTTATGTGACACATAGCGGCGTCGATCGATACTCTTCTTCTTCTTCTCTCTGATTTTATTTCTCTCTCTCTCTCTATATATATATATATCTTTTTTTCTCTTTCTCTATCTTTCTTTCTCTTTCTCTTTTTATTCTTCTCGTCTTTTCTTCTTGCGACGATTCGGTCGAACAACGTCGACGATTTGCATTGCATTGCCGAACGTTGAAAGCGTGGCGGACGCGAGATTGCGATCTCTGGACGCGGTCGAAGCGCTTCGAAATCGCTTTCGCGAAAGGGAAAGTTGCGTGATGGTGGAGATTGTAGATTAGGAAAGCGCGTTGACGGTAATTTTCGTGGCCTGAATGATACACATTGGCGGCTATCATTAATTGGAAATCGGAATTCCATGTAAATTGGAGGGAAATGGAAGAAACGTTCGCAAAGTGTCACGACGATTTGAATATCGGTTCGGATATAATTTTTTGAATTCTTCTAATTCTTTTTTTTATCTGGCAACAACTTCTTAATTTATTTACAAAGAGGATTTAAAAAGAGGGTCTATAAAAGATAAAATATTGTGTAAAGTATTACAAAGTATTTGAAAGAAAAGAAGAAACGTTTTAAATTATTTTAGAAACTGCGTTTAGCTTAGACGTTGGAGTCCTAAGAATTAAGACGTATTCTTTTTCCTATATCTCAAAAAGGAATTTGTCAAATTTTTCTTCTTAATTTGTAATTACAAATGTCGGTTTGATTAAGAGTATGCAAATAAATAAACGATATAACAAATAATGATATCAACAATTTTTTTTCTTATAGTTGATCTATTAACGAATATAAAAATATAATCAATCGTAGATATAATTAAATATTTCAACATCATCAATATTAAAATCATATTTTAGCCATAACGAAGTGATATCAATTTTTCTCTCTCTTAAATGATAAAAATATTATCTACGCTAAATATGAATTCCATTGAGATATTATTCGAATTAATAAAATAAAAATATTACCTATTCTAAATATAAGTTTAAATATTGCCGTATTGAAAAGGGCGTCTCAAATTGATATCGATCACAACATCCCCCCATAACCCTGTTTCTAACATTTCACAGTTAATGGACGCGTCGTTCACGCGAACTTACTTTTGCTCCTCAGTTCTTCAATTAACGAACTCTTGCCTCGTTTTATTATTAGCTTTATAGAGAGGACTATTAGAAGCCGCGCTCTGCCACACTGGCGCACTGTTCCAGACTCTGTAAAAATATTGCTCCCGTAGAGTCGTTGGAATGTAAACGAACGTCTTGGAATTATAGAGCGAGCAGGTGTAGAACCGTTTCGTCGTTTCGACGAATGACGCGAGCACGAACCAACCGTCACGCTAGCTGCACGGAAACTCGCAGCTCCACCTCTGGGCGGATAGACATTTACGATCCCTCGGTCAGAATTTTCCATGAACGAGCCGGACCCCGATCCGTGGACCGACAATATTTTTCACGCGAAATTTCAAAGAACGATCGACGTCGTCGTCGTAACGTATCGCTCTCATTTCTCCATTCCTTATATTCCTTTCGTCCTTATGCCCTGTCATTTTTCCCATTTTTCTCTCCCCTCTCGTTTACAAGGCTTCGATCGAAACGCTGTTGATTCCCGGGCTATTTTTATAACTCGAGGTTAATAACGTGACGAATATTTAATTTTATTAATCCGATCGTATCGTCGACTCGTTCGTTTGGAAAAATGAATATCAAATCGGCACGGTTTTCGATCGTATTCCTTCGTATTCGTCCATTGTTCCCTCTTTTATTTCCTATCCGGTTTTCTCCAGTCTCCAGTGGCATCGCGTGAATTAATTTTAATAGAGTGAAGGGATGAAAGAAAGGGGGGATGAAAGAAGAAGGAGAAGAGGAAGAAAGATTGAGGAAGAACGAATCAGCGGGTTGATTGTTGACGGAATTTTGTAAAATAAAGCGGGGGATGGAAGAATTTCGTTATTTAATTACGTATCGCTCTTCATCGTGCAAGAATTCCCGGACTTTGTAGAACATTTTCGTCCTCGCCTGGACAATTAGCGGGGAAAAATTTTACGATTTACGTCGGTCCAACGCCTAATGAAATTACCTCGTGTCGAGTGACGTTGGACACGCGTTCCGCCGCACAGGCGTGACAGAGAAGAGAGAAAGCGGAATTTCGAAAAATTTATCCTCGTCGTTTTTAATCGAGGATGAATTATTACCGCGAACAGTAGTCTCTATTTATCATTTAGTGTCTGTCTTTCACTGTCTTCTTTTTTTTTGTTTTTTATGGAATTGTAAAAGGGAGTAAGAATTGTAAAAATGTCAGTAATGTCAAATTTTGAAATCACGTTTCATTAATGGAACATGGTTGCATGTTTTCAAGTATTATCGTAGATGTAGATCACGTAAAAATTAATTTATTAATTTATGTTTTTGTTGAGAGGAAATGTATGTAACAATGTGATGGAAATAATTTTTATTGTAATGTAATTTGTGTTTACAATTTATATTTCAAAATAATATAAATTTTTTAACATTCTTAAATTTAGCTGGAATTTTTTTTTCAAATGAAATCAATGAAAACTTCTTTGAGTGAAAATTGTTTTGATCTTCAATAATAATTAACAATTGTTGACAAGAATTGAATTTTTTTCAATAATAAGAGATTACGTTATAATATCATATATGATTAAGTTTGAAAAATCACAATCAAATTCAGAAAAAAAAATAAAGAATGAAATATCGATATCATATATTTGTTACAAAAATAATACAATAAAAAATATCATTATGAAACATTTTTTTCTCTTTTTTTTTAAATTATAGAGTAATAGCTAATTATAGAGTAATAGCTAATAAAAAAACATTCATTTCATTTTCATTAATTATATTCTATATAATCTTTATTTTTGGAAATTGTAATACAAAATATTGTACTATTATTTTTATAAACTATTTTTTTCACTCTATGAAAGCTAAGTTGTATTAGATTAATTTGTAGTATTATAATAAGTTATAATATATATATAAGTATATATTATATCTGAAACAAAGTTGTGATATTTCATTTTTTTAATTTTTTTTTTATTTTTTATTTTGAAAATTGATAATACTTGGTATAAGATGCATGCATACTTGATACAAGATGTTGCATAGAAACTTGTATATCAATCTTAAAAATTGGAATGTATATGTCCTACAAATTTTTTTTCATGAAATATCATTTATTTGCTGCAACAATAATTAAAAATTTTAATATTTTATTATATAATCATCTTTGCATGTAATTTTTATTTTTCAAACTTGAAATTTTGATATTCTATAACACAATTTTGTTAGAAACATTCATCAGATAAATCATGATTTTTATATTATATCATTATTGTAATAAAGGAGTGGTATATTTCTTAAAAAATATAAAAAAATTAACAAGAAATATATCATATAATATCTAAAAAGAGAATTCAAATATGCATAACAAAAAAGAGATACTATTACTTTAAAAATACATATATATGCCATGTATTCTACTATATATAAATAACATTATCTCTGATTATATTATTGTTATAATAGAATTTAGTTAGACAAACTATAAAAGTTACATATTGTTTTACAAAGAATTATAAATATTTATTTGGAAATTTTTATTTAATAAAATGTTAATGAATAATTTTTTATTTTTAATAAATGTTTATATATATATATATGAAGCATAAAAGATTATATAAAGCAATTTTTTTTACCAAAATACAATTTTTAAATAGGTTCTGTTTTTCGTTTTTTTTAAATATTTTTATTTATTAACTTTAAATGATGCAAGATGAAAGAAAATTTTGAATTACAAAAAAATTTAATATTCTATCATTATATATTGTATTATATATAAAGAATTTTTAGATTAAATTATATTCAAAACGTGAAATCAAATGTTGAAACTTTGAGGATTTCACCCTTCAAAGATATGCTTTGATAAAAATATTGTTTCATGTATAATCCATTATGCTTCACATATCGTATACAAACACGTGGGCGTATTTTAGATCAACATTTTAAATATCTAAAATAAGATGATATTATTTTTCTTTTTTATTTTTTAAAATAAACTCATCTGTTTATTTTATCAAGATGTTATTTTAAACTCATGATATATCAACTTATATATTACATTTCACCGATCTTAACGCCATTGCGAACAACGAATTTGCAAGAAATACAATAATTTTGAAAGAAACCTTTTTTACAAAATTTTTACCTGTCACCAGTCTCGAAACCATTTAAATCCTATTCAATTATTTTTTCCTTTACACCTCTAATATCGAATATAAAAATAATTTAAATATTCGATTTAAAATTAACACCATGTTCAAACAACTTTCATAATTTTTCCTATAAGACAGTGTTCCTAATACTTCCCAAGTATGCAGGATTAATTTCAAATTACCCGTTTTTCAAATTATCGAAAATGAATTGAAGTCGTGCGCGGCAATATCTCATCGCCCAATACGGGAAAACACGATTTTCGAGGGCATCGAGAAACACGACGCGTGCAACCGCATAATCGCACAATTTGCCAAGAAGTTGGTGGTGTGTCGAGCGACAAATCAAGGCCGTCGTATTCTCCCCGGTGGCAATTTGCGCCCGGCTACGCTCTTGCTTCGCTTTAAAGGAATTATAAATCGCGGCCCGTTCTCCCAGCGCCCGTCCAAAGCAGCATGCGTGCTCCTCCACTGTACTCCTCCGCGAGATCGCGCTGTGTACGTACAAATGGCGCGCAATTGTGTACCCTCGTTGCACGCATCAACAAGTTCGTTGTCGTGCAATTAGGTTTCTACACGGTGCCGCTCGTTGATCATTGCTCCACGGAGTGGTTATGTCATCGCCATTAGGATTTCGCCACCGGGATTTCAGTCAAGTTTTTCCGTCGAGGATGAAGAAGATTGTTTTTTTTTTTTTTTTATGAAGCTGTTATCATTTTTTCCACTTTCTAA
>NW_006263570.1:528256-535587 GCF_000469605.1 Apis dorsata
TGATTCGTCCTTTTCATGACACTCGTCTCGTTGCTAATTTTTAAAGAAAACGGTGAAAATACGGAAACTTGTTAAATTTTTATTTTGAAGTTACACATTGATTAAATAATATTAGGCAAAAAGAAATAATTAGATTAAAAGTAATAAGAAGTGAAATTCGAGAAATTAGAACAAATCCAAAACTGCATTTAAAATTAAGCAAAGTAGGCATATCTAATTAACTTTATTGAAAAGAAGATTTAGAAATAGAATTCATCTAATTGTTTTCTAATTTTTTTAAAACAAATATCAATCTCATTCTTGTTTATATATATATATATATATATATATATATATATATGAAAAATCTTCATTTTCATTCATAGATTTAGACGTAGCTCAGATTATGCTCATGAATAATATGAAATGAAAATAAAATGGAAAAATAAAATATAAATAGATGTCCATCGATAGATATCATACATATTTTGTACACGTCATACACACGTTACATATCGACGAATGAAATTAGATAATCCGCATGTATGATTCGGCACATTGTCTGATCGCTAATAGATATACGCAAATTGTTCGCGGACAATGTCTGTCGGTGAAGATCGACCTTAACATTCTTCGCTCGATTCGTTCTCCACACACACACGCACATATATATACACATATACACATATATTTCTCCACTCTCTGTTTCATAGTTTGGATACAAACAAACATTCACACTCTTACATCACGTGTCCAACATTATTTTTTCGGCTCGTTGCCATGATCATCCATTACTGTCGGAGTGTTTACCATCGTATAATTTCATTTTTATGTTGTTCTATATATCATGTTATCGTGTTGTATCGTATTGTTATTAACGACGATGAAAATATGCGGGGATTTGATTTTGTTGTAGAAAATTGTATCTTTAGAAAGAGCGTGATTCCTTTAATAATATCGTTTTTTATTATCGTTGATATTTTTTTTTTATTTAGAATTAATTTCAATAATTGTCAAGTAAAATATTATCAGCGCTTCGAATTGTTTGTTTCCGTTAATAAAAAAAGATTCTGTGGAATTCTTCAATTAGATAAGCATCAATTGCAATACTTTTTAAATTTGGAAAATTTTTAAACGCTTATATAAACGAGTAGATAAGAATATTTATAATGTAAATTTATTATTACAGTAGTTTTGTATATAAGCATATAAATATTTAATAAAGATTGACAAAGAATTGTTCCTTCTTCTTGTAGAAACAAATTAACTCAACAATATTTCTTATATTGTATTTATATAGTTATTACATTTGAGCATTTATTAAAATTATATTTGTAATTTATAGGCTTAAAGAAACGAAATAATTTGTTATGTGAATACAGTAGATAATTTATCCTAATTACGAGTTTTTATTTGTACTCTTTTCTTACTTACTTCCAGCTGACATTTTCCCTATAATCAAAACGTTACACAATAATCGTCGTTTATATATATATTCACGTTTGTGGTATATAAAGTACGTATTTACTTGACCAAGGTCTATAGTTCCAATTATAGATGTAAAATATTGTTCTCAGCGCAATTTACTTCATCGAATCCTGTAATGTTTTATAATGCTAAACTGACTATTAGAGCAAACAATTCTCTGCTACCTTAAAAACATTATATATCGTAATTTGTATCGTATATAATCATAGGAAATGTGTAATAAAGATGTCATAAAAACAGATAACGATCTAAGCACAGAGAAGTGTATACAATTACATGTTTACGCGTCTTTAAAGTAAAGTACGCCTTTCCTGTAAAATGATGTTTATCTTTATCTATTAAGTATGTAATCTCTTCACCTTTTTGGATCTCAACTTTCTTGGAAACGATTTCTGGTTTATTTCTAAATTTAAAATACTTGAGTAATTGTTCAAACGTTACAAATACATTTTTTATTTTATAACGTATCTTTGATCCACCAAATATTACATTCCAAGTAATTTGCATGAATAAAATTCTTCAAACATTACTCAAATATTTCTCTTCTAGCATCATCGATTCACCAAAAAATCTTCGTTCCAGATAATTTGCATGCATAAAAATATTTTTTTCTTTCTTTTTTTTTTTTTACAATTACATCCTCGCTTCATCATCAGTTTACATTCCAAGAAATTTTAACGAAAAAATTCTTCAGTTATTGCAAATATTTCTTCTTCAATAAGCATAAAATGGTTTTCAGTGTATACTTATAAATATTTCTTTTCCAATCTATTCTTCTTAATTCAATCTTAAATGTTATATTTTGGATAGATATTTCGAAGAAGCACAAATTTTTCCATTATATTTTTAATTTATCGTTGTTTTTAAGAAGTTTGAAAGGAAAATTTGAAGAAAATGTTTCAAACATTCAAGGAATTCTAGATAATTGAAATATGACAATCATCTAATATAATATTTTTTAAATATTTCTTCTTCAACTATTTTTAATTTATTATTAAATATTTTAAATAGTTCAAATTCTTTTACTGTTATTGAAAAACTATCTTTATTAAATATCACATATTCCAAATAATTTACAAATCCAAAAGATTCTCAAATATTACAAATCACTAGCTAACCACGAAAATTTATCAAAATCACGGACTATAAACGATCTCTTCGTTGCACAAAGCAATTATCCCATGTATCCAAATAATTCGTAACATTCTGAAATATTACTGAAAATCCATCCAAAAGCAACGTGCCATTTGAACAATTCCGATACACGAAAGCGTTACTTCGAAATCGAGTCACAAGTATTCCAAATAATTAAATAATATCCGAAAGATTCTTAAATATTACAAAAATTCACACTAGCCTCGTTACACAAAGCATCATTCATTCCTCTAAATATTCCACGTTCCATAATTCATAACATCCTGAATCTTACAAAAATCAAAAAATCAAAAAACTTCCCTTTAACGACCAACCAACCCTCCTGACACGAAGCGCCACTTCAAAATTGAATCTTCTTCACTTCTCCCGCCTTCATTCCCGTGTTTCGTCCACGTTTCTATGAAAAAAAAAACGACGTCGCGTGAAATACGTGGTGCTTAAAAGCTGGGCCGAGTTACATTATTAAGGAAACGCAGTGGCGGCGGGAGAATGGACCGCCGGACGAAAAAAGAGCGGAAAAGGGGGAGGGGAAATGTTTGAGGGAAGGGGAGAGAGGAGGAGGGGCGATGATCGATGACTGTGGTGTACGCGCGCTATTAGCATGACAATGCACGAGCTCTCTCGGTGCCGCGCTTTCGAGAATGCCTCTCGTGAGCGAGTTCTCTCGCCTTTCGTCATTCATTGTTCGAACGCCCGCGTGGCTTCTTCTTGGCCGAGGCTCTCTCTCTCTCTCTCTCTAATGCGCCTCTCTTCGATTCTTTCGGAACGGTAAACGTATGCCACGTTGTTGGAAAACGGAAGGATTAAGAAGCGTTGAATTGGTAAGAATTGGTTCTCAATTGGTTTTTCGAGATTCTAAGTGGGTAATGGGAATTTTCAAAGAAAATAGGAACGAAAGGAGGGTAAGATGAGGGGTTTAGAATCGTGTGGATTAGCTCTGTTTGCTTTTTTAAAATAATATATTATGTAACTGCTTTAAGTAATTCAGATATATTTTTTAAATGGAAACATGTATTTGTTAATATGTTAATTACAAATTGATATTTTTTTACAAGAAACTACTAGATTATTTATAAGAATTATTATTTTAGAAGATTATATCTTATTATCTTATTTTTTCTTATAAATCATTTACAAGATTCAGCTTACATATATTTTGTAAATTTTGTGTTTTTAAACTTTTCTGTTTTTTTTTCTTAAATTAAAAATCGTGCAAAATTTGAAATATTATATATTTAGCTTTATCCATTGCTGGAATATCGAAAAACTTTTTTTAGTTTGTACTTGAGATCTCATTTCTTTCAAGATTCTCATGATGTATTGATATCCGATACTTGGATTTTATTTAGCATAAAATAAAAAATTTTTTGTTTTTCTTCTATAAAATCCAACTGTATTATTGTTATTGCCATTTACTTTTCAAATAAAAAAATTATTGAAATCAAAAATTAATATGGAAAATTTTCATCACTGGTATAAAAGTTAACACAATATTTTATTTCGCGTGAAACATTTTGAAGCGTTGAATTCAGATGTTACATGATTATAATAGAAAGAGAGAGAGAGAGAGATATGAGAAAGCAAGAAATCTATCTATACGCATGACGTAATTGCAGCTCTGGCTGACTAATGCATAACGTTTCTACTGTCTGCTTCACGCTCGTCACTCTTGCCTCGATCATTATACATTTTTAGTAGATGTGTCTTCTTTTACACAGACAGCGATCGATCGCGTTTGTACATTATTCCCGTTCGCTGTATGCAACGAAAAGGATTATTGGAATTTGATATAATACCGTTTGCAAAGAATCTTCCAGCTAAAAATACGCGGACACGATTTAAAAAAAGGATCGATGAATCGATGGAATTCTCGATGTTCTCGACCTCAGATTCCCCGGTTTTACTACTCTGAAAATAACCATCGAAGTAAATTATGTTCGAAAGAATTGTTCTGCCTGCGGTAGATAAATCTTTCATCTAATTTAATATATATCGTAAAATTTGGATACGTTATAGCGGTACAAATAAAGATTATTGTCTTTTATTGAAATTGATTATTCCATTATTTCTTCAAATTAGTTTAATAAATTATCATATTTAACGATATTATAAAATTTATTATAAAAATTATTTTATTTTTACTTTTTTTACTTTTATTATAAAATTATTATAAAATATTGAAAAAGTTTGTAGAAATGTATTCTTTTTTCAGATTTTTTTTTTAAAACTAACAGAACAAGATGGTGAATTGCAAATATATTCATTTCTCTTATCATCTTATCACGTATTCTTATCATTTTTATATTTCGTGATTCAATTAATGTGACTTTTATTATACAGACAATGAGTTATCTAAATAAATTGCACGAACTTCTTTATAAAATTTCACGATACAAATGTGTTAATTTCATAGAATAAACTGGATGATATTATGAACAAAATTGCTCGATACGTTTTAACAAGATTACTCTTTAATCATTTCAAGTAACGCGTTATTCTACGGCGACTTGTCGGTAACCATGACCTATACTAGCTCAATCCCTTTAAAGACAACGAGGTATCGATTCACAGTGGTCGACCTTGCTGGCCGATCAATCAGTCGAAATCCCGACTTAATTAGAAAAAGATGAAATTCTCGAACTATCTCACCTAGTCTTGTCTCTCTTCTTCTTCTTCATTCTCAGTTTTGCTCTCATGTGTTGATTCATTCGAGCACAAATATTGAATCGACCGACGACGAGTGGATTCGTTTATTATCACTGATTATTTAACCTATCGATCAAGAAGTTCATATGTGTATTTGGTACATTATGAGTTGATCCTCGCGTTTCTCCTCAATTTGAATTTCTTGGATTTAGATTTATGATTCGTTCTTGTTAGGTTTATTTTAAATATACTCTAAAATATATAAATATTTTTTTGAATATTCGAAATGACAAATTAATAATTCAAATCGATATTTGTGATATTTTCATGGATTAATAATTCATATAAAGATTTGCCACTTAATGTACCATATTATTTATATTGCATGAATATATATATATATTTGTATAATGGCCACTATAACGCAATTGTAAATAAATAAACGAGTTTTATTTGTTAAATAAATAGTTAAAATGATACATTGAACTTTATATGGTAAATATCAATTTAGAATAAAAAGAAGTATTATTGTAACAATTAAATAATTTTCGATGATAGAATCTAGTAAGATTAGTTTTTTAGTTTATTTTCATTACCAATCGTATTTATCATCATTTTCCATGTATATATGCGTAAAAAGAATTTTTATTATTCTAAATAATAAAAATTTAAGATTAACGATTTAAATTATTTTTCATACGGAAACAATTCAATTATCTATCGAATTTCTTTTATTTTTATCAAAAAAATTTTTCAACAGAAATAAAAATCTAGTGAATTTATTGTTTGTTTATTAAACTTTCGATGCGATGATCAAAAACAACCAAGTTAATTGTTGTAAATATTTCTCGATATATCTCGGTTCTTTTATAAATTGGCCAATATAAAATTTACGCAATATAGTTTTTGACATTTTGTTCAAAAGATGAAATATTTAAATAACAAAATTTTTAAATAATTAGTTTGGAATATCTTTATTGTACATTAAAATTTCATCAAAACATGAATAAAAATGAATATACATCATTAAAATATCTCTCAATCAAGCTATATTTCAACAATTTCTATTATGAATATAGCTCTTCATTTTACACATCATCTCAGACTTAATAAAGCTACCATATTAAAATGTCCTATATACAACACATCTCAAACAAATTATATATATTTATTAATTGAAGAATTAAGAAACAAACTAATCCTCCGAATTTATTTATACATATTTTATTTTCTACACATAGATAACAATAAGCAACAAAATTTTTTCGAATAATGCTTATACTAAAGACTAATCAAAAATCTACAGGATAGAAACCAAAGGAAAAAAAATTCACCCGAATTCGTCCAATTTCAACAACCTCGTATCCATCTCAACACGTTCACCGAACTCGTCTCACACAAATCTTCGAGCAACAACTTCGAGTCCAGGCCACGAACGATGGCTCTCTTTTTCGTCGTTGCGTCTCAATGAATCACGGGTTTAAATTAAAAGCCGGCGAAACGTGTGTGACGAATGACGCGAGACTGCTTAATTATGCGGTAAAAAGCGGATACGAGGGTGTCGCGAAAGAATAGAACGGTTGGCCAACGGTTGGGAGGGGGAGGGGTGGGAAGTGAGAGGAAGGCAACAGACCCGCCGCTCGAGAACACCTCCTCTCCTCTCGTCTTCCTCGCTCTTGTTACCCGATGCCGCCCGATGTCTGACAACTCCGGGGCCATCTAATCTCCGCCGTTCCCTATTTTTAACACCCCTGGCGCGTGTCGGCCATAAGAGGGAACGAGAAAAGCGAAAACGTGGCGAGAAAGGGAGAGGCGTAGAATGTGAATTATCGCCGGGGCTGGTGCGCCTCCGCTGACAATCGGCCGGCCATCAATCACCTGGCATACTTCCGTTTGTAGAACGGCTCCGGGCCGAGAGATCTCTTTCTGTCCCTTCGCTACGTTTTTAACGCGCCCGATTCTTCTACCCGTTAACCCGTGTCGTTAACGAATACACGGAAACGGGAAGAGGTTTTGACTGACGTTTGTGGCTTCCTTTCTTTTTTTTTTTTTTTTTTTTTTTT
>NW_006263570.1:535965-542110 GCF_000469605.1 Apis dorsata
CGTCGATCGAAATAGTTGCGGCGCGAACGGATCGTGGAGGAAATATCGAGTGCGGTTTGATGTATCGTGGTGTGGCGATATCGATGGTGTGTATGAATATGTGTTAATTGAGGTGTTAAAGTGGAAAAGTGCATTAGCAAATACTCGTAAATGAAAAGTAAATATACTCGAAATGAGATACGGATGAAAAGTTTTTCTCTATTTATTTTTCGATTATATTGTACTGTTTTATTTGTGGGAAAAAGATATCGACTTTTTTCTTTTTTTTTTTTATCGAAATCCGACACATCGTCTGCATTTTGGAATTAAATTTTTTGTTATCTTTGTTTAATTTTTTTTATTTTTCATCTGTTTCAACTGATGCATAAGGGGAAAATTCTTCTTTGTATATTTTAGTAAAAAAAAAGAAAAAAAGAAATATATCTATCGATTGTTTAATTATTTAAATAAGATATTACGATGAGCAATAATTTTAATTTTGAATCAGAGCGATAGAATTATGATCAGTTAACGATGAAAGTACGTGTGATTTGCTTTTTCTTTTTTTTTTCTCTCTTTTTTCACAAGATATACATATCTTGGCACGAGAGATCATAAGTTAAATTCGCAAAGATCAATGGCTAAAATAAGCAAATTGCCAAGCAGTGGGCGTTTCGTTTCTACCTGTATGTGTCACGTGTAAATATACGTCAAATGATTAAGAAATATAAGCATTCCCCTTATGATATTATACATATATTGAGACCAAGATCTTGTTATAAACTTGACTCTATAAATTAATTTATAGATTCAATAGTTTACAAGAATTAATGGAGCAAAACTGGAATAGATTTATTTTCATCAATTTTAGAGAAATTAAAAAAAAATTCTTCACAAAATTGTTTTGCTTCAACGCAGAAGAATTATAAAAAAATGTGGAAATTCTCTTGACAAAATTGCCATCAATTGTATAACATTAATGTGTGTAACAAATTAGCTAGTACAATAACAGATATTAATTAAAAATATATCTTTTACACTATAAATAATTATTTTTTAATATTGTAATAACACTTCACTTTGAATTTTTTGTATAATTCTGCATAAATTTGCACGCGAAACAACAATAAAACAATAAATTTTGAATCTACACTATACCTATATAATAATTATAAAATTTATCTGCATCTTTCTTTTTTGCAAGATCCTAAATTACATTTCAGGAAAATTAATCGAAGTAAATAGACGAGACAATGGAACAGCTGATCTTCACAAATCTCTCTCTCTCTTTCTTTCTCTCTCTTTCTCTCTCTCTCCGTTTTATCGATCATGTCGATACAGCGCTGGGTACACGTACGAGGAATTACAATTTGATTTTCCTTATCGATACGGTGCCCTGTCGTTGAGCAGGAATCTCCATTTTTACGACCGCGGTCTTTGATTTGCCGAGACAGGGAAGCGATAAAGGGAATGAAAGACGAACTACAAGTGGATGGAACACAGAGAAATGTAGCAGAAAAAGAGATACGGCGACGGAAAGGACGAAATAGGGAATAGGGGATCGAAGTGTGGAAAGGCAAAAGGGACCTGAGCCATTCCGCAACGTTTCTCCTATAAATTGAAGAACTCTTGGATCTTTCGGGATCTACGGGACAAAGTTCCCGCGGAATTATTTAAATTGTCCCGGATGTCTCCTTTATATTGAGATACGACTATTGTATCGCGTTAGACATTGTAGCGCACAAGTTGGAAAAGACTTTAGTCGCTTAAGACTAATAATTTTAAATACTGAACAGTTTCAACAGTTTGAAATTTTCTTGCCTGCCTGCGGCTGTATGTCTCAAAAGAGGAAGAAGGATTTGAGTAAAAAATATAAATTCTCTTAGATTTTTACAATGAAATAAGATGAATAATATAATAAGTTTTGATATGAAAAGAATTTTTTAGAATTCTTGATGTGGTAGAACATCAAGTAGGTTCTATATTTTTAGAGATGTAGTATCCCAATTTCTCGATAATCGGTTACAGCTGTCTACAACATTGTACAGGCTTCATAAATTCACTTTACTATGTAATATACTATCTTAAAAATAACAGATAGAAACTTACCTGATACGAATGAAATCTAATAAGAATTTTAACAAGACATGTATATATAAAGATGAACTTTAATTATTTCGAATGAATAATAATTTTTATTACACTTAATCAACTCTTTATTTCCTATACTCTGTTCGTGCTCTCCTTTTTTTCTTTTTTTTTCTTTATAATAAATTTGACAAATTTTAAGTTAAAGTATCCCTCGAACTAAAGATTTTTTCCATAAATAAATATCTAAATAAATAACGATACAATATATACTTCCACTTCCAAGAAATTAAACCTTAAAAAATCGACTTTCAAAAATCTTACGAGATATTTTACGACTTGGCGTGATAAGCCTGCATACTTTATCTCGATTCTGAAAATATCTGTTGCGGCAGAAACTCTCCTCCTCGTCCATTTCACATTTTATAAGCCACTTCCTTATCGTGTACGTATGACTCACTAGCAGAAACACGTGCAGATATCAGTCGAGATTATGGGAATTCGGGGCGTTAAGGGGCGCCGTACGCGGGGTAAATAGGTCAGCGCAAGTCGATAATTGGCCGTCGTAAATTGCCAGCTCGCCGGAAGACGATCATCGCGGTCCATGGAGCCATGTCGTTGACGAAAAGTGGTCGGCCTGTTCTGTCACTGCACCGTCGTAAATTAAAGCCGGACTCCTTACGACTAACTTCGATTTAATTTCTGGCTGCATTTATGTAATCCTGACTTCCCCGACGACGACACCTTTTATATCTCTTATGCTCTTCGTTTTCGCGTCCATTTTAAAGGTTAAGCCAAACTTATTATTTTTTCAAATAAATTTTGAAAAAAAATATATATATATAAAATTGTTGGACAAGGGTTGTTTTTGTTGTGAACTCTTTAATTTCTTTTGCATATGTGGAATAAAAGGAAAGAAGAGTTTGAAATTCAAGCGAAAATTTTAGAGAGGCGTAGAGATAATTCACTTTATGATATATCACGATAAATAATATTTTCGTTTCTCTAATGAAAATTTCACCTCTAACAACTGGATCACGATAAAGCGTTAATGTGCATAATATGTTCCGTGTAATATTCCGTTTTTACGTGATAGTAAAATTTTGCCACGCATTCCTGAAATGCGTTGATGAGCGTGATGCATTCGAAACACTGTCGTTTCGTTCTGTTCTGGAATTTACTTGTATTTATAGAATATCGTGCGTATGGAGATAACATCAACTCGATGGAAAATAGTTTGTTTCTTATAGATAAATGGAAATTATTCGCTATGATTACATCATTATTGTGGAAAGTGATCACTTTATTTACATTTTGAAAATATACTCTCTTTGAACGTATAGTAATAATGTACATAAAATACTATGAAAACATATGACACACACTCAATAATAAAACCTTCTAAAATTATATAAAATCTTTTAATACATAAATTAGTAAAAAGTCTCGTTTTAACTTTATTAAAATTAGAGTCTAATTATTAATAATTTAATTGCTCAAATATTTTTAATTCTATAATAAATAATTGAATTTAAATTAAATAATATATTTCAATTTACCATTACCTATTTAAATATTTACAGTCTTTTATGTCTTTATTTCGCAGTATTATCGTAAAAATACTATTGGATACAATTGTCTGCCTCCCGAAACAGAATTTCAAGCGTTATAAAGAACGAAAAGAAGATTTGCAAAAAGGGGGCGCGCGAAATACGCTTTAGCCGAGGAATTATTGTTGACGCACGAGGCAAATGGCGCCGTAAAACCTTCGATCCTTGCCACTTCCGGGAGAAGGAAGTCGGTGCATCGAAAACAAAATACAACCCAGTTTCGAGCCGATCCTTGCCAACTTTCGAGCTTGAATCGTGGCGCTGTCTTCGAATCGCTTTAGCCCACGTTTCTCACGCTCGTTTAATTTTTCCGCGGAGCGGTTTCGAGCCGATCCATCTTCCTTCTAATGTTCCATCCTCGCAAGAAATCGAAGGAGGTAATCAATTATATTGGAAACGGATCGAAACTTGGAATTGTATATAATTCATCTCACGTTGATTCTTAATGTCGATCGACAATCTCGTTTCACTTTGACGCACTTTTAATTAATCGATGCATGGGTTTATATTTGCAAATGTTTAAACAGATGAAATTAACGTTTTTGATGATTAAAGATATGGAATATTTGATTAATTTGAGAATTTGGAATAGCGTAAATTTAACGAAGTAAAGGAAAGATATTAAAAATATTTCGGGATATAATTTGAACTTAATATTTATTTCTGTATATTTTAAAATATTTGAATATATTTGGATCATATTTACAGTATATCGATTTTTGATGTTGATATAATTTTATATATAGAGAAGCAAGAAAATAATTCTGTATTTCTTTTGTCATTCATTTTTTGATATTTATAAAAAAATCAGTAATTATGTCATTAATAAATGTGAAACAATGTAACTGTAAAATAATAAAATGCTAAAATTTAACAATTAAAAAATAATCATGATCTATTGAAAAACAATTACAATTTTACAATTCATCAAGGTAAAGATCGAGCTATTATTAAACATTGAAAAATAAAATGAGCAAAGTTAATTAATTTTCTGAAAAATTTTTAATTTTTTAATTTCACAATATATGAATAATATTTTTTTTCAAAAGTTAAACAATGAATGTTAATGGAGTTGATTAAATTAATATATATATATGAAAGTATAGTATATATGAATGTATAGTAAATATATATGAAAGTTAGTGATCATCTTAAATTCTCTTTAAATTTTGAAAATAAAATTCGATCGCATTTTTTATGAATCAGTTTATGAATCAATTATTTAAAACTTTTATTGAGATATTTTTGTAACTTTTGAAATCGCTTTATTCTTGTAAAGAAGCTCGATTCTAATCTAATAAAATTTTTAATATAAATCATTTTCATTTTATTAATGTAATTCATTATTAATTTACAAGAGACAACAAATTTGTTTTATGAACATGTCTGATAATATAAGCAAAGTCTTTTAAATTTTGTCTAATGAAATCCTTGATTTTCGTGCTTGTGTTTCACAAAAATATAATATTAACACAGCCACATCATAAAATTTCTAATTCTGTTCCAAACAACGAACAGAATTTTTCAAACATCTTCTATAATGAATATTTTATATAATGGCCATATAAAAAATATGTTCATTAGTGATTAGCTAGCTTCGTTCACGTTTGATAATAATAATCATTGCAAATTTCGTTTTTAAATTATTTATATTGCAATGAAATTGAAATTCCCTTTAACGCTTTAAACGAAAGCGTTTTTCGAATATTCTTTCTATAATTCTTAACTTGACTCTGAATTATTATCATCTGTTTATGAAATAGAAGAAGATTTTGAAAATATAATGAAAATTTCCTTTAAAAAATTTAAATATATATAACGTGAGATAATATAAATATATCACGACATAATAAATATTTAAATCGAGATGGCGATTATTTGAAAAATAATTAAGATACACGTCACATACAAAATTATAAAAATACTTATATAAATCTACTAAAAAAAAAACGATATACATCATTCAAAATATATACAGCATCTCATAAATATAGATCGAAAACTCAACAGCATCATAATTGACACAGAACTCTCCTGTCTTTCTATACATATTTCAACAAAAATTTGTCAATTCTTCACCGATAAATGACGAATCCAAAATCTAAAATTGTCGAGAATCTGAACAAGAAAAGAATACCACATGTGTGATGAAGTAACATACGGAACATCTTTAAATATACTACCCAGTAACATAAAACAAAAAATGATTGAATCCTCGACCTACGTTTGCTTCATTTACCTCATCAATTATTTAAATAATTGTTTCCAAATACCCTGAAACACAAACGTTCAACACGAGACCCATCAATCCCATCTTCCCATATCTTAACACCATTTAACCCCCGTTCCAGCTTCTTCTATCACCATCGTGGCCATCGTGGTCTCGAAACCTGTCCCCCATCACCAATTACACCCTCGTCTCTCGTTTCGCATCCTCCTCGCGATGGGCCTCAGGCGAGAAGATGGCG
>NW_006263570.1:542793-545999 GCF_000469605.1 Apis dorsata
TTTTGTTTGTCTCTGTTTGAGAGGCTGTTCTCCCTCTACGATTTTTTTTTCTTTTTTAGAAATGATGTCCTGTTCGAATAGGAGGAGAGAAATAATAGGTTTGAGCGTAGTAAGTACTCGGGTTTCGTTTCGTGAGGATCGATATGGTGTTGGATGTATTTTTTTATAAATGGTAAGTACTTATGAAAGAGATCGCCTGGATAGTTAATTAATTTTCGAGAAAAAGTAAGGATAATCGTTAAATTTTTTTTTTAAATTAAATGAACATCGTTTGTTATATCACTTATAATTCTTAGAATTTTATATTTATTACTTGTTGTTAATTACTCTTCTAAAATGTATTTATTGTCTTATTTATTTGTATCTAAATAATATTTTATAAGATATATATATATATATAAATTTGTAATAAAAATATCTAAATCTGAATTAAACGATAAATTATTTATTTCTTATCTTATCTTGATTTGATGAAGAGTGATACATTTTTCTTTAAGAAATTATTTCAAACAAAAAACCATTTAATTTCTTTCTTCAATTGTGTCTTCAATTTTTATTTCATCGATGATCGAGATATTTGAACATTTTTAAATTTCAAATATAAAAGTTTCTTTGCCGATCGTTTGTAGCATCAAATATAATTTTTTATATATTTTAATGAAACAACTCGAACGATATCGATATTTCCCAGCATTTATATCGGCCGTTAGCGCTACCTAATTAATATTCTCACTCGACTCAGTGGTTTCGAGGGCTTGGGTAAGGAAACATTTTCGACGAGACGAAATTTTAATTGCAACCGACGGCGATTAAAACAAAATTCTCAAGTGCACTCACGTTAGCCCCCATTTACCTCCGCCCTTGGATGAATTCGCTGTGTAAAAATGTTCCTCCCACCCTTCCACTTTTCTTCCCTTCTCGCTCCTAACCTTTTCCCCGATCGTTTTAATTTGTGACCGAAGAATTTCAAGAATTTCAAAAAAAAAACGAGGAAAATTTGCGTGCGTTCAATCGCGTGATTAAATTCTATATATATATATATATTTTTATTTATTTATTTTTCTCTCGAATTTACAAACAAATCGATATCCGTATTTAATTTTTCGCGCGGCAAATTTCGAATTAGAAATTTCGATATTCCTGCGGATATTTCAATTGGTCTTTCCAATTCACGCGTTTGTTTTCGATCGATAATTAGCGAATGGCTATGATGTTTCTTATATTAATTGACGATTTTTTTCTTTTTTTTGTTGTAGAGTGACAACGGGCTAGTGGACACAGATCCAGGTCGAGTTAGCAACATGACAGCCATCAACTCGGTATGTAATTAAGTAATGAAATCATAATCAAACATATAAAGATACGTCGTGTCACACAATTTCCAATTATACGTATTGCATTTTTATCTTTCGACAAATCCCTATTCGATCAAAAATTATACTTAATAATATACATAATAATACTTCGAATATAACGATATTCAAATTACTTCAATCCGACAATTTTTATTCGCTATTTAGATTCTAATCTTCTTTCCACTTATATAAACAGTTAAATTAAACAGATAGAAATAGAAATTCAATACAAATCGTATTAAATACCGAGTCCACCGTTTTACATTTCATTTATCTAATTGAAATCCATATTTCCAAGCGATCCATCGAGTACACGCTATTTCAAATCTCCTCCCCAATCTATGGAAATTTCTCCAATTTATAAACAATGATGCGATCAAAGGCGAGTACTCCTTATCTGGAGGGATGCGATAAATCGAGTTTGCCCGATCCACACAGTCGATTCTCGAATCGCTCGTTACGCGATATTCGCAACGCTCCAATCCGTGGAAATTCTCTTTTGTACGAATGGGATACGCGGTATGGAAATGAGGAGCGGAGGCGGAAGTGGCGCGCCTCGTGAGAATTGTTGGTCGCGACGAAAGGCTTATTTAAGTCGCGGCTTTTCACACGTTTTTCCATCGAAAGGCGTTGGAATCCGCGTCCACGGCCGATTGGATCGATAGGAATTCCATTCCAGGATCCCTCATCATCCCTTTCCTCCATTTCGCCCCCGGCGATGATTCTTCCTCTTCGTTTCGTGAAATTTAATGCGAAACCAGCGGTTTTCAAAAGGAAAATTGATTGATTTTTTTATTAATTTTCCTTTATTTGTTAATTAATAAAATTAGTGATGTGATGATCTTATTTTTGATAAGGAAGATATTGGGGTAACGTGAAATTTGAATATTCTTTAAAAATATAGATAAGTAGTTTTTAATATGCAAAATATTATGATGTAAATATAGAATTGGTTAGTAAGATTAATTAAGGAAGAAGTAATCGTTTCATTGATAATGTTTAAAAGTTATTATGTGTGGATATACAAACTCTTATGAACATTTAAAAAAAAAGATATTAATAAATATTTTTTCCTATTATCATTTTGCTTTTTCATTGCATTCTCTTTGGATAAATAAAAGAAAAATTTTTCTTTTGCATTTATTTTATATCAGTTCGATTTACAATTTTCATTTTACATTTATGTCATTACATTTTATATAAAAAAATGAGTATTTTTAAAATTGTTTATATGTGTACATATATCTTTATATATATATATTTGTAATTTTTAATATTTAAATATATTTATGTATAACGTTAGAATGCAATTATTTATTGAAACAAATAATTTTATCGTTTAAGATTTAGTATTAATTTCAATCAAACAAATAAATCATTTTAAACATTGATAGATATTAATTATGTATTTCAATTTCGTGGATTTAAAATTACAATTGAACTTTCATTTGAATTTTGTTGTAAGATATATAAATTTTATTATATACTAAAATATTCAAAATTTCTATGACATCTTATTAATAAAATAATTATCTATTTAAAAATCTATTCTCGATCTATAAATTTGATTCGTGAGGAAAAAATCGCATAAACAAAAAAAAATTGAATATTCTTCTACAGCATCGAATATTAAACTACTTATTCACATATTTATTCAAGAAAAAATAAAACGGAAACGTTTCTCTTCCCTCGTTAAGTATACAATCTTAAATTACTTCGCGCCTACCTTTAATCAAACAGATGCAATAAAAAGATACGCGGAGAAATTTCATCCGAAACATGCTCGTAAACAACTTCAATTTGTAAGACACAAATCGTTTCTAAAAATCGAACAAAAAAAAAAAAAAAAAC
>NW_006263570.1:546320-554486 GCF_000469605.1 Apis dorsata
CTTGGCGGATGTTTGCTCGAATATAATTTGACAAGTTGCTAGGAGCGTGTTACCAGAGGTTCGGTATTATTTAACGCGTTTCAAGAGTGGTGTAAGTTACGAAGTGAAATACGCCCGCGGTCGCGGCTAAATTCCATTTTAATAGTTGAAACCAGCCTCTGTGTGTGTGGCTCCGGTACCTGCGCTTTGGGGGCGTCATATTTTATACCGGCGTCTCGTACACAAGCCATAAGTTTGGCCGGTTCCCTTCTTTTTAACCTCGCCTTTTCCTCAAATGATATATCGATCTCGTTGCTCCTTTTCTCGAACGATTAAATAATATTTCCCCGTGAATTACGAACATTGTCCTTATATTTATGCGAGAATTTCTCCCTCCTCTTCCTTCCGTTCCATTGCTCGCCCATTTCTCTCCTTCTCTCGAAAATAAACTTACGGGCCCGGATTATTCCTACCGCAAAAACGACAAAACTTTACCGCTAGATTTTTTTTTTAGAAATACGTTTAGAATCGTGTATGGAAAGCTTTTGGTACGAATAGGGGTGTAATTCACTAACTTTTCGTTAGACGAACGAACGGTTAATATCGTCCCTCGGTTTTATATATTTTCTTCGTAAAATCCGATTCCGTAATCTAGACCGTTCTAAATTCTCGTTATTTAAATGTGGGTGATTAAAGGTGGTGAAGCAGAAGAAGAATAATTTGATTAAAATTTAATTAATTAACGTGTTCTGAAAATTATTTATTTTGGAAATTCCTACAGAAACGATGTTAATAGTTTAAGAAATAATGTTTATAAACTTCTATATGTTTATATTACTTCTATATTACATATTTTGTCATATTGGTTCATATAGAAGAACGTTTGATGTAAATATAGAATTAGTAAAATTAATTGTTTGATAATTGAAGTAAATGTGAAAGAAATATTTTGTTTATTATCAAGAAATAATCGTTTCATTGATAATGTTTAAAAGCTATTATGCGTGGATGTACAAACTCTTAATATTGAACATATTATGTATATATTATGAACATGAAGAACTACATAATTATAAGTTCCATTAATCTCAATGTCTAAAATATCAAAAGATAAGATTTAAAACTTGTAGTCCTCAATTATTTCTAATTATTTCCATTTCTTGCAATATTTTTTTAATTATCATTATAGTCTCTGGAAATCATGTTATTTTATTTTTACTTTATTTGTATAATAATAATAATTATTACTACTCAATTACATTTCACCTAGTCTTTTTTAAGTAATTACATCTTTAATCGCTAAATATTTTCATAGCAAATATGAAAATCATAAGATTATTTTTATAGATATTGATTATTCTAAACTAAATTCCAAAACAAAGAAATAAAAGTTACAAAAACATTGAGCCTTAATTATCAAGTCACGAGTAATTAAAGTTAGATGAAACGAGATGAAAATATATATCTCAACTTCAATTATCGATAAATAAATCGATATTTTTGTACACGTTGTGTACGAATGATAATATATATATCAACACTCAACACATACATTGTGTTACAATTTTATATATTTAAAACTCTTCACTGTTCAGGGAAAAATGAAGAATTTTAGAATTCTATACATTTTTTAAAAAAAAATAATTTATTTATTTATTTAACCTCGAAATAGAAGCCTCAAAATAAAAATTAAATTTCGGGCAGACTTTACGTGTTATTTCGTAATTGTCAGCCGGGATGATCGGCCGCTTTTTCTTCCAATTCGCCCCGATCGAAGAATATTTTCCCCGTGCGCCGATGCACACACGATTAACGCGCGATTTAACAAGGCAACCCAGTTTCACGAGCGCTGCAAATAACTGGACACAACTACTTGGTCGCGGGGTGGTGTGCAACTATTTTTGAAAAGGCCATGGAGTAAACAGTTTGTGTTCAATTGCTCTTAGAATCACTGTGCAAAAGCATCAAGCATATATCGCGAAATTTGTAGGTTAATGGCGTATCGATAAATTTGAATTGCGCTGCCCATCGGGGGAGGAGGGGGTATTGCGCTCCTATTGTTTGTTAAATCTGCTCCCCCTTTCAGCCTATGGAAATTTGCACGGTAAAACTCACGCGAGACTTATGAATGCAAGTGGATACGGATGTTTACGTGTGCGAGGAATTCGAATCTTCGAAGTATACAAAATATTCAATATGATATTATGCACGGTATTTGTATACTTGTGCAATTATAAAATTGTTTGAATTGTAGAATGGTATGAGTAAAGAATCTCGACGTATTTAGAATATTATCTCTAATGTTAAAGGTAGATTTTTATCATCTTTATATGTAAATAATTTTTATCTATTTGAAAAGTATTTCATCATCTTTCAAATACTTCAAGTTAGGAATTATTCGAGATTCAGTTAGATAAAGTAGAGGAAACAACAATAATCTTTTATGTTCGTTTGAAGATACTTTGAAAATACTTTGAGCAATTGGAAGTGCTCGAAAAATTGAAATAAAATTGAGGATATCTCTATATGATATTTTTTTATGATAAATTAAACAATTTTACACGTGAAAACATCATTTTTCAATTATATAAGAAACTCAAATCTATTCGCTAAAAATTCGCTAAAAATGTTAAAGGTAGATTTTTATCATCTTTATCGTGTAAATAATTTTTATCTATTTGAAAAGTATTTGATCATCTTTCAAATAGTTCAAATTAAGAGTTATTCGAGATTCAGTTAGATAAAGTAGAAGAAACAAATAATCTTTTACGTTTGTTTGAAGATACTTTGAAAATACTTTGAGCAATTGGAAGTGCTCGAAAAATTGAAATAAAATTGAGGATATCTCTATACGATATTTTTTTTATAATAAACTAAATAATTTTACACGTGAAAAAATCATTTTTCAATTATATCAGAAACTTTCTCAAATCTATTCGCTAAAAATTTAAAAAAGATAAAACAGTTAATGTTAAAATATATATTTACTCTTTTATGTACGAATTTATAGAATTCAAGATTTTCATATAATAAAAAGTAATTAATCAAAAACTTCATTTTCTGCATATATTAAATTCCATATTATTAAGCATTCTATTCTTGACAGAAAAAAATATTAGGCAAAGAAAATATCTAATAATATTTATTCGCGTTTAAATTTGTCAAAACTTTTCTTCTTCGATTGAAAAACGAAGTATGTGTTATTATAAAATTTATTATAATCTCAATATCAATCCCCATCGTCTGATCCTTGGCATCATCAAATTTAAGCGTACTCTAATTCTATATCTTTTACGCAACGAGTTCGAGATCGATTGTGAGGTGAAGCGGAGCGCGAACACGAAACCGATGACTCTTTTAATGAAATTGTAGCCGAAAGACGGTACTAAAGGATGTCGAGGAGGAAACCAAGTTTAAATAAAGATCGCGCATGTGGGTCAGCCGGCGTGGCGTGCATCGTGCATGTGCGTTACGCAAGCTGATTCCGCAGCGCGCATCACTTGCATCGAGCTTTGTTAAGATGTCGCACACATTTTGCTACGGCTTTTAACAAGAAAATTGAAGAAATGAAATTTATTAACCGTGTATATGCCACCGTTCCTTCCGTTACAAACGATGCTTGAAACGAATTTGGAATCGTGGAATTTGGGATGCTGCTTGTTGCATTCGTTTTTTTCTCTTCGATTCTTATTTATTGGATTATTTGATAGATTGTTTGATAATTATAATCGGGTGCATGGTGAAAATAATTTATGTAAAAATGATTAAAAATAGGAGTGAAGTATTAAATTTAATTATAAGAATAAATCTAAGAATATGTTTTGATTCTTTTTTTGGTTATAATGTTGATTTGGTTTTCATAATTTTTAGAATAATAAAATTTTGAAATTGAAAAGTTTGTTTGGTAAGAGATTTATTTAATCAATAATAAAGTAATAATTGTATAATAAAATTATAAATTAGAAATTCGAAACAGGAAATATTTTTATTTCAAGAAATATATATTTTTATTTCAGAGCCAATAATTTTAACAATTGTATATAATAACATTTACGATATGAAATTTACGTAATTCTTCACAGTGAAAGAATTGAAGTTTGGAAAAAATGTAATCATATATGTAATAAAAAAGTTGTGCGATGCTTACATGTTATTTGCATAGTTGTAGAATATAATCAAAAGTTCTGATTTATCTAGATCTCGAATCGATTGAAAATTATTTCCAATATATTCGTTTTTAATATTGATGTTCAGCATTGAAGTATCATACGATCTTCTTTCATTGAATCCATTCGAATTATATTGAATATGAGTTCCACGTGGGTTCTTACATATGCTGTTCATAACTAGATATAAGAGTTGAAACTATATTTATACATTTTCTCTTCTCCGTCTCGTTCTCATATTTCTCTAACGCAGTCACCAGTGAAGTATTTGTAACAATTTTACCAAGAAATTATCACTAAATATATATATAAATATATAAATATAAAATCTTTTTTTATTTTACTTTTTTATTTATAAAAAAATATTCATTATTCAGAGAAATATATTTTTATCAGAATGAAGAAATTATTAAGTATATCTAGTTGATATTAACTATATCTAAAAAAATTATTCTCTTATTAATTTTTTTTTCGAATAATTCAGATAATAATATTATTCCAAAACAATTTTTATAAAGATTGTAGAGATATTAAAGTTTTTTTAATATTACTAATAAGAATATACTTATATCTGTTAGAAATAAAATCACATATTATATTTCAAATATTTTTCATGTCGAAAAAAATAAGTAATTAGATTAAAACTAAAATTAAATTAATTGTAGTGAAAATAAAAATACGAATCGATAAAAGTAATACTTTGAAATCAATAATGATTATTGATTGTTGCATGATTGTCTATGAAACAGAGATAAAACTTGTTAATTTTATTATTTATTATCCTACTAATTTCGACGTTATGTATTATTAAAAAGTGCGTATATAAATGTTTCTAATACAATAATTTCAATATCCATGCTTCCTTACAATTTACAAAAATCTAATCACTCAAGAAATTGAACAATACATTTGACCAAATTTTTTACCAAATATATTTCACATGAAAGGAAAAAGAATTTGCAAACAAAAGAATGTGACGTGTTTCGAATAAAATCCTATTTAATATTCTATTTAAAATTAAAATTTAAAATAAAAATATTTACGATCTTTAATGGAAACAAAATTGAAATTTCCAAAGTTGAAAAGTCTAAACTAAACAATATCTAAAGTTAAAATTTCATATTTAATATCCCCTATCTCATATCGATCACACTTTTTCCAGAAACTTTAACCCTATTTCGTGCCAATAAAATAAAACTAACCGTATAACAGAAGAAGATATATATCGAAGAGGGGCGAGAAAAGGAGAGAAACGAAGGAAATCAGTCGAGCCACGTGCGCCGCGTCGACCTCGGCTAAATATTTATCCGCACGTTCTTCACGAGGGTTGTCACGTTACAGTTTTCGAGATGACGCGACGTGACGAGGGCCACGCTATACGCGACACGCTTTATCCGTCGTCTTTCGTTTTTCTTCTTCTCCTTTTTTTTTTTTTTTTTTTTTATCCCCAAAGACAGAGCTGGTTTTACGAGCACGAGAAAACCTATCGGCGGAACGAATAGGAATGTCGTCAGCTTGTAAAAGTGAATAAAAAACTAGGAGGAGAACCGCCAATAATACGACTAACGTTTCTCAGAAAAATCGAAATGGACTCGTAAATTATCCATGCGATGTCGCTAATGTCGTAAATTATTATGCGTTTCTCTTTACACGCATGTTGTAATGGTATATTTGTACGGTCTTCTGGAGTGATACTAATAATTTCGTATAATTGAGTGTTATAAGTGTTGAGAGTCTTATGAGAATTTGATTAATTTTGAAGTGAGATTTCGAATACACGGTGAAATTTAGATCATCGATCGATGAAAATGATGTAGAAAAATTCAATAGAATATTAAATTCGTTATAATCATTAAATAATTGTACGGTTATTTTTATATTATCGTGGAAGGTTAGGTCGAGAATCTTTTAATTTTGAAATGAAATTTAATTTTTTTCGATTATTTATTAAATTGAATGTACGATTTATATCTCATCGTCCAGCAGATTGAGTTGAAAATTTTTTAATTTTGAAATAAAGCTACACGGTGAAATTTAAATTATTGATTTGTAAAGACGATGTAGAAGATTTAGATAGATACTTACTTTAAAACGAATCTTTTTGTTTAAGTATATAATTATGGTTATATTTAAATCAATTATTAATAATTTTATTGATACTATTCCATTCATACTAAACTTTTATATATTTTCAAAATCATTGATGTTTTTATTATATGTCGATATTAAATTTAATATAATATCTAATCTAAGTATATTATTTATGTTATTGCATATGAAACGTTCTATTTCAAAAGATAAATAATATTATTTCGAATTTAATGTCTAAATGTACCACTAATATTATTAATTTAAAGCTTAATGCTAGTCAAATACAACTTGAATAATTTATTATGTATTATTATAATAAATAATAGATTTCAAATGATTTAGATGTTATATAGATTTAAAATTCAGCATAATGCATATATAAAAAAATATTATAAATATATTGATAAATATATGAAAAAATAAATCAGAGTTATTAAGAATACTCAATTAAAAAATTGTAATAATAATTTTAACTTTATCTTTAAACCACACTCAATATTATTTTCAATAAACATTATAAACGTTAAAGCTATTTTTAACAATATAATTAATATTCACAATTTCATGACAAAAATGATGGTATATCTTAATATTTCGAAGGTAATGCAATTAAGAAATAATATTAATATTCTTTCCCAATAAATTCAGATACATTCCATTGAGAAACATTGAAACTCATAGAACGTTCCATCATTTTCCAATAATTATTATTCACTCGTTCCCCGCAATAATCATAACAATAAACAACTTTAGTCGCTGAAAAAAGTTCCATAAATCGTCACTCATTTCATCGACTATGGTGTCTCTTGTGAGACAAGCTCAGGTGCTTCGATTCCAGATAGAATCCTTCTTTTCCCTTTCCTATTCTGGCACTTTGTTCGCTCCCCCTCTCTTTCTATTCTTCCTCCTCCATATTACCTCTCGAAGAAGGCGCGTAAAATGAACAGCTGGAAAAGAAAAGGGAATGACCGATTCTTCGCCGGGGTATCCTAATCCCGGCCGAGATGACGCGAGATTTATTTCCACGGTGGAAACGGAAGCGGCTGGCTAATGTCGTCGGCTTTGTTGCGACGGATAGATTGGAATTAGATTTTATTTGCACGATTAAATGCGGGAAACACGGCGAGTGATTGCGACGCGGTGGCGCTCGTCTGTCTTTCAGAGCGACGAGCTTTCGATCGTGGAGGATTTTCTGCACGGTTCTCACGGTGATTGATTAGTTTCACCGAGATGGCGCTGGAAATAATGGTGGTTTCGAAAATCGGGGATGATTAGTTCGAGATTATGGAAATTAAAGGAATAGATTTTTATATGGTCGGGACGAGTTCAGATATTTATCAATGTAAAAAAAAAATGTAATTTTATTAGATTTATTATACGTAGAAAATTATGATATCGTATAAGAAGTTTTCTCATAATTTTTTGATAAATTGCTATTGTTTTTCTGAATATATTGCACGGAAAAAAAGATATAAGTATAATATATGTATCGTTTCAATGGGATATCTGATGCTTCTACAAATAAAGAATTCTTCCAATTTTCAATATTATGATCAAGTTTTATTCAATATTTATATAAAACATGAAAAAATATGGAAAGTATAAATGTATAATATTTATAAATAAAGATCCACATTGTCTAGTCTAGTTATTAATAAATATAATGAAAAAAGTTTATATTTATGATTCGTTGAATTTTTTGATCTTCTAGCAGCCTAAAAATCTAGGAAAATTACCTATTAACGGATGGAAATTTATGGAAATGATGTATCAACAATTTTTCCAAGAAATATACGTATTAATTCTTTGTATTAAAAATTCTATTGTACGTGATTATAATTAGCAATTGTATTAGATATCCTAAAATTTTTAAACGAAAATAATAATTTTCCATCGTATATTTCATACTCATCTATTTTTTTTTTTTTTT
>NW_006263570.1:554685-564332 GCF_000469605.1 Apis dorsata
CTCGCGTTCCATAACCTTATCGAGATCATTTATCCTCGCGTTCGAAGCGCGAAGTAAAATTTACTGTCGTATCGTAGTCACCGCCCCCTGCAATTTTTGCCCATTTTTCCATTCCCGTTTCGCGAGAGAGAATGTCCTGTTCTCGATTCTACGATTGTCGCCACAGCCTCCATAAATAATACCAGCGTTATTTACGACTTGACACTTTGCATTCCGCGAAGGTGGCACTCCGCTCGCATTGTTGCGCGAGCGGGAAAACGGTTTACGCGTTGGAAAAATAGCGCGATAGTGAAAGGGTCCCGGATTAACCGCGGATCGGTGTGGGCATTATTGTTGCAAAAATAGTTTAAACGAAGGATACATTTATGACTGTATCGGTGATTAATGGGCATAGTTTCCCCAACAGGTGTAGGTCCATTTTGATCCAGTTGATGGTAGGCGGGACGGGTTTCGTGTGTGCCAAGTTAAAAATATTTACATCTTTTATTTAGATCCCTTTGGAATGGACTATAGATTGTTCGAAACGGTCGACTCTAATTTTCGATAGAATTTCGTCATTCTTTATATCCTAATTTATGCCATTCATTCTCGATTATTTTCAAATCGCGCAGATAAATAACACGGATGAGGACAGATGGACCATAAAGCACCACTTGTTCGAGTTAAAGATTTAGAATTTTTTTGGAGAGGAAAGGAGATAAAAATATCAAATTAAGTATCGGTTTCAGATTTTTCGAAATGTGTAGATATTTTTGACAAAATTGATATTCATTTCTATTTTTTTATCGAAATATAAGAATTACATATTTTTAGAATATATTTAATAATGTATTTTAGAGTAATATTTATTATATATCACTATATATTATTGTTATTATATACTCATATTTTCAAGATTTTTTAATATACTATATTGATATATTATTATGCTATTACATATTAATAAAATATAATACAAAATAATAGTTTATAACAATATAATAAAATGTTTGCATACATTGATACATTAATAAAGCAATTTTATCACTCGTGTAAAATAAATTCTCTTTTACAATTAATTTTCAATTGATCTTGAATAACTTTGAATTATTATACGTACCTTAAAACTACTGGATGATACGTAAAAGAACGTATCATTCTATTTAAAAAAAACTTTTGACTTTCATGTGACCTCTATGCATCTATCAAAGAACTATTTATATCAAATTACGTTTCCTCTGATACCATGTAGTTTGGTCTGATATATATTTTTTTTTCTATCCTCAATAACAATTGAGATATTTATGTTATTAATTAGCATAAGTTAAGAGTTAATTTTTTAAATTTCATTCTAAATAGATAATTTAATAACAAATTATCATTATCCTTGTGAAACTACAAAATATTAACTATGAGATTGTGAAGTGTTTATGAAGTTGCTTATATCTGATCTTTACGACACGTAATGTTCATGATAATAACGAACAACTTATATTACAACTATAATAATTCAGATTTGACACAACGGATATAGATAGCATGTAAGTACTTATTTGTTGTTCATACAATTCCCTGAACACTCGTTACGAAGTATTATCTCTAACATATTTTGCGTGTAATTAAGATATCATTAATCACGAGCTTGGTCGATTTTGCTTCGTTTCGTGAAACTTTGAAATCAGATCAAAGTTGTCCCCCATACTTGATCTAATTCGAAACAGATATCGTTCGAGTTTGAATTGCCGTTTATAAAAGATTATTTTATCTAAATTTTATATCGTAAAGTTAAAGTAATTTTCGTGGATACTATTTCTTTATGCTATATTTTATATTTATTTGATTAAATTTTTATCAAAAAACGTGAAATACTTATTTTTTAAATATTTGATTTTAATATAATAATAATTTAAGCATTAATGTTTCTAAAAAATTAGATTAGAAATATTTTCTTTTTTTTATTTCATTTTCTTATACCTATTTACAATTTACATTACATTGTCAAAATATAATTTTTGTTCAAAAAAATGATTATATTAAAATCGTTCGATATTTCAAATTAAATAATTCTACTATAAATTTTTAAATTTATTTTTTGATTAATATCACATTATACTTATTCAATATTTAATTATTCAGAAATTAAATTATTCTAAAACAAAAAACTCGATTTTTATACGTGTTCACACGTTCGTCTCGTGGACAAGTGAAAGTTTGCACGAGGGTTAAATTAATTTCTGTCATTTTTTTTTTTTTTTTTGTGAACAAAGCAAACGTACAACTGTTCTGAACATTGATCAGATTTTACAATAATACATTCGAACGCCGTGGCGCGTTTAATATTAATGACGCAAACACCGCCTTAATTACAGTCTCGATTATATTTCAATTTCACCAGCGCCGTGTTAAACGCGTCGCTAGTCGTGTTTACTTGCCACGTTATGGTATCGTTTCGAGAATCACGCAAGCCGAAATTTCATTTTCCGCGATTAAATTAATCACCATGTTGCGTGATTTTTCCTTTCATCGCGTTATTCCTTTTTAATTTCGTTACATTACTCTGGATTGAGCAGAATTTTTTTTCTTTTGCTCCCGCTTTTGTAATTCTGCGTGCGTGAAAGAATGTTGTTTCTGTAACGATGCTACGAAGAGACGAAATCGAATGGAATGTTTGATTGCTCTATGAATTAACAAGAAATTAATCTCGAATGCATCAAATTGTTAAAGTTGAAAAATGGTATACTTTGTTAATTTTTTTATTATTCTAATTTTTTAATAAGTGATATAAATAGATAGATTTGTTCTTCTTGGTGTTAACAAACTTTTCAAGATTATATTATATTTGCGTGTTTAAATGTAATATCAATAATACTTTTATTATTCTCATTAAATTTTGACAAAAATTAAAAAAAATTGTCCATCAATTTAACAATATAATTTTCCAAGAAAACGATTATTATACTTGATTTGATGTCAACAAAATGTTTTCTAATCGCGGATAATTTTTTAAATTTTTCCAACAAAAATTTATTTATCAATTCAATTTCATTGTTTTGATTCATTATGTAAAAATTAGAGATTAGAATTTTTACGGCCTCTTAAAAATTAGATGCGACAATAATAATTATGTCAGAATAAATTGGATTTTCACTATATTTTTATATTAACTGGAAGATTAATAAATTATTCCTAGACTTTTAAAAATCAATTAATAACACTTATTCTTCTCAAAATCAAATTAATAATAACATTCCTCCAACAACATGCTATTAACAATAAATAATATCCAATCTTTGATCTCTCAATAAAAATCAAATTAATAATACTTTTCCAAAACTACTAATTTTAAAATCCCTGAAATTAATATAACCATAAACAATATTAATAATAATTATTCCAAACAAAGCTATCTCAACATCTTGACATTTGACTAATCTCCTTAAACCATCCAGAACAAACTCATCGTATCTTCTTCTCTCGAATTCTATAATATAGATCTTCCTCGTGATGAAGGACTGGTTAGAAAGACTAAACGCATGATCGTGAATCCGCCATGAAAATACACACGCGCGTCAGGGGAAAACGCGTAACGAACATCATCAGCCGGCCGTTTGTTCCCCATTGTTGCTACCCGGTTTTACGATTATTATCCAACGATCCAACTCCCCCTTGATTGTTTGTGCAGCCTCCATCTCGCACGAAGAGTTCCACTAGATGCCGACTAACCTGATGGAATGCTCCGACGCATCGGCTAATAATAAATCATCGCGCGTAATCGCGTTATTTCGGACAATCATTGGCCACTGGATAGGAAAGCGGCCGTGATTTATCGTTTGGTAGGGTGCGTGTTAAGGTGTGCAAACTTCGCTTCCTTAATTGGATCCTTGTTTCTTGGCCGGTATCGTGCCGGAAAACGCGGTCTAACCACCGGAAATTCGGCTCGTCTTTCGGGAACGATATCGTTAGAGGTGATTAGTATATTTTAATGCGACGTGGAGGGATCATTTCTGAGTTGTTGAGGGTTGCTTTGTTGTGGTGGTTAGATGGACGGGGAGGGAAAGGAGTTTATTAGATTGGTTAAGAGATATGAGAAGATTGAGGAAACGTTGAGATTATTATTCAAGTGTTATTATATATATTGAAAGATATTAATCATAAGTGTTAATGATAGTTAATGAGTTGTTATTTCTGTTGGGAAATGTATTATTGATTTCGAATTAATTTTTTTTGAATTAGATAGGAAAATAAAATTTAAACTAAGTAAATGTTTTGATAATGCAAAATAATAGTAATACTTGTAACATTCAAAATTGAAGTAATTAAAAATTATATTTTGAGGAATATCAGTTATAGTTACGTAATAAGATATTAATATATTTGTGAAAGATTGATTTTAAAGATCAAAACGAAAATTTGTATATAAATATGTCGGTTAAAATTTATGAAAATTTATAAATTTTAATCTAATTTTATCTTCTTTATCTCTGTTATATCTCAACAGATCATTTGTTTTCTCTCCATTTTATTTCATTTAACGTAAATTTAAATTATTCATAACTCCATAAATAACTCTTAATCGACATTTTGAATTCTAGAACTGACTTTTTTCAATTTGATTGATGAAATTGTTTACAAATATAATTTATTATTTGTTTAAATAATTATAGATCTAATTATTACATTATTTAAAAATAATGATAATATTTTTATATTTTATACAAATTTATTAATAAATAAAATTAAAGATTTTCCAAAAATAAATAAAAATGAATTTCAAATTTTTACGATTTTAAAATTTTTTTAATTCGATCATTTTTCTCGTTTCAATTCTTCTATTCAATCTAAAATTTTTAAATAAACGTTATTCCATTCGATTCATTAAAAATCCATCAGAAACCAAAAAAAAAAAAAATCTTCACGCGCTCCTTTTAATTTTTCCTCTATCGAACGTTCGCGATCGGATTTTAAATTTCTTTGCAAAATTTTATTGTACTCTCGAAAACATCGTTCCAGCCATTCACTTGTCACCGTTGGAAGGATTTCGCGTCACGTTTCACGGCGCGCGTATGTCGTTCGCATTGCGCTCGATGTTTTCTCGGTAAACAGCATTATTCACGCGCACAGTATCCCGCTGCGATCCCGCTGTATCATTCCAAGCCCGATCTGTATGTATCTTCGCGTAAACGCAACTTCGAAAGACGCATTAATGGAGAAACTTGCGGATGATGAAACGTCTCGACGAGAGACGTGTACGCAATTTTCCCCGACCGAAGCTTGGCTTCGTTACGCGTTTTCGAGCGTGTCACAATTCATTATTAACATTTTGTCTTATGAAATCGAGTCGTTATTTGTGTTACAAACGACTGTTTAAAACGTAACAACTGTGAGCTATTCTCGCGATGGAGTTTAAAATCTTGACTCCGATCGAGTAAAACGAACATTCTGAATTGCTTTTGGTTAATTCAGAGAAATTATAAAGGGAAAAATTCTCTGCAAGAGTAAGTAAATTAAAGGGACGACGAATTTTATTGTATTTAATTAATCAAGAAAATAAAATTGTTTGTATTTCAAGTTTTTATGATTCTTTTTTTTTAATAATTTTTAATAATTTTTTTTTTTATTATAAAAGTTTTATAATTATGAAAATTTATTAAGTCGATTTATAGTTTTTCAATATATCATTAATAATATCAAGTGATATTCTTAAAAAAAAATAAACATATTTGTCGATAGTTTGCTTCAAAACTCGATTAAATTCTACTAAAATTAAGAAAAATTTAAACCGCTGTATCTCCGAAATTAATAATTTCTAATCAATAAATGAAAAACCATTAGAAACGTGAAACCTTGTTCTTTCCAATTTTTTTTCATTTATCTCAATACGATTTTCGGTTCCCGAGATATCATTGTGTAAAAGTAAGTTTTCGACTATTTATCTTAAACCCGGTAAACTCTATTAAAATTAAGAAAAATTTAAATCGTTATAACTTTGAAGATAATAATTCTCGGTCAATGAATGAACGATCATTGGAAGCGCGAAAGTTATCTCTTTAAAACATTTCTTAGTTTATCTCAATACGACTTTTAGTTCCCGAGATATCGTCGTGTAAAGAAAACGACGTTTTTTAATCGCTTACTATTTCTATCCTCGTCACGTCGCTCGGATCTCTCGTTCGCACCTCTCACTAACCTATCCCAAACTTGAGACAAGCGACAGACGCGATCTCTAGAAAAACGATAATATACGATTCCTGGAAGGACGTAGTACATTATTTCCAAGAAAGAAATATAAGCCAACTGTGAGACCATTCACAACCTTCGCGTTATCTTAATTACTATGGAAAGTTTGAGTTGTTACATCTCAGTAACCAATTGAGATATCGGGATAATTCGAAAAAAGACTTTAATATCAAGGCTTTCTGTATATCCTCAGTGAATTTTCACGACAAAATATTTAATTTTTTCTCTAGCTTTTCAAGTAAAGTTGAAAATTGAAATTTCATTTATAATTACGAATATAATGGTTTATTATTGCGATATTAATTAAATTACATTAAATTAAATATCAATTAAATAAAAGTCCTTTATATTAATTTATTATATTCATTTTTGAATTTGTTCCTTTAACATTTATAAACTTTTAAATATCCATTTATTATTCTTTTTAATGATTCTTTTTTTTTATTTTTCATTCAGATCCTAAAACATATCGTTAAAAATTTATAAATTCAGTGATTAAGTTTAGCAAGAATGGTTTCCCTTGATCTCTCTTTGTCGGTCTAATGGCTCGTTGCTTTTTCTCGACCGAATACACAAAATATACAATAATACACGTCGTTGCCTCGTTCCCTAAGAAAAGTGGGACACGTCCTAACGACCCTAATTTCCTCCTCCGCATCGTCTTTTGACGTTTTTCCCATGAGGCTTCATCCCTTTTCTCGATAAACCGTAGCACGAGAACGCAATGTGGTTTTCAACGGGAAACTTTGAACGCTTTTCGAAATTTTTTGATGGATTCTCTGTTTATCAATGAACGACCGTTTGTCAAAGCGAACGAGTACGATTTCAATGTATTTGCTCGTATATAGCGAAGGAAGAAAAATACAAAAAAAAGAACTTTCTGGAAGATAGAAAGACTTGTTCGATTTGTTGGAAATAATAATATCGAATAACTAAATTTCTGAATAAAATTAAAATCACAAAGTTTTACATTTTTACATCCGAGATAAAAATTACAGAATTATCGATGAGAAAAGGAAAAAAGATGGATTCTCTGTTCCACCTTGATTAACAATTTAAAATGAAATTCTTGCAAATATTTGTTAAACACGCATACTATACAACCTGCAACAGTGTGATAAATCACGAATCTTTCCCCTCCCACCGTTTCTTCGCGATGAACATTTCGTACACAGAAATAAAGTTAAGGTTTCATATCTGAAACAACATCGATTAATTTGATCGTGATATATTAATCTGGATATATTATCGGTTTACCGACTGAAACACCGGCGAAAACAATTATTTACAACGATCTATCAACGATCTCCTTGCTTAAACATATCCTCCCCCTTACTTAAACACGCCCACGTATCAAGGAACGAAAACGGCAAGCAAACAAATGCTCGTAACACGAGATTCAGATCCTCCGTTGAATTCTCTCCGTTTTCCTAGCAATATATATATCGTGGTTTGTTTCGAATAAAAAAAAAAGGGCGGACAAACAAAAATAGGGGATGAGAGATGTGGGCGAATGTTTGTCTAATAAATGTCCAGGGAAGTCGAGTACCGGGGAAAAAAAAAAAAAAAAAAAGAAAGAGAGAAAGAAAAGTCTCCTTAAACAAGAGAGGAAGATTTCTCCCCGAAGTATAGCGAAGTAGACGAGGTCGTCCATCCGGAAAATAACCTTCGCCAAAACAACCGGTTCCTTTCTCTACCGATTCGCATTCCGGCTTCTTTTTACCTTAAGCGTAACGCCGCTTCTGTTCATCTCATGGCCACTCGGCTTCATTCCAGATGGCCATCGTTTTTCTCCTCCATGCGGTTAGAATTTACTCTTTATCACGACAATAGAGTCGTGATCTTTTCTCGATAATAGCGACACTCGAGGATTTTAGCAATTTTGATTTTTCTTTTTCGACCCATTTTCTCGAATTTTTATTCGGGTATTCTCGTATATATAGATATTCTTGGTTACAGGAAATATATTATCTGTGTATTTTGTACATTTTGTAATTTTGAAAATTGGGATGAAACGATCGAAGGGAAAAATTTCTATTTAAATTATTTATAAGAATCATGGTAAGATAATTATACCTCAAGTGTCCATCATTTCTCATAAATTTTTTGTTATTTGTAAAATGTAAATTGTTAAAATGTCAATTGTTATATGTTCTATAACGTATAACGATAATTATTAAAGTTGTAATATTTCTTTTTTGTTTTCTCTCGAAAATTGCGATTACTTATTTTTTACTACTTTTACAATAAGTAAAAATTATACATAAAATTTCTTATTACCAAATTTCAGATTACACGATATATGTTATAGATAATGAAACACTATTAAATTCTTCAAGTATCAGTTGGTCTTTTAGGTCGTAACAAAATCCAGACTTACTTTAATACTTTAACTGGTAAACTCACGTCGTTGAAAAAGAATTATTTAAAATTCATGTTCCTCGTGGGGATAATTGGCCATCTATTTTCGACGTAGACGTAGAGTCGAGGAAATTGCGATACGATAGCCGAATCTCGGGAGTGTTTTCAAAAGCTTATCATGGCTCATGTTTGGAAATTTTAAGATTCAAGGCGAATGTTTTCTTAAACTCTTGGTAAATCTCGATGGTGTGCTTAAAAGTAACAAATAATATGTTAATCATTTGTTTCGTCCATAGAGAATCTCGTAAAAAATACAATTTAAAAAATAAAATTTTCATTTTTAAATATTAAATTTTAGATAAGTAATTGCTTTGTGGATACAAAATTATTTGTAGTATTATAATTTTTTAATTCGTAATATTACTTCTAAATATAAATATGTATGACTTTTCTTTCATCTCTTGTTAGAAACTAATTTATTTAACATAATATTTCACTTTATTGAAAAAATTGATAAATTTACATAAAATTATATAAAATAATTATATAAAGTCTACATACAGATTAGATTTCTATTTGCGATCTCTCAATCTATATAATAACATATTTCCAATTTCTAGAAATTGCAAGAAATAATTTAATCACACAATGTTTTGATATAAAACTTCATTAATGATATACAAATAGATTGCTCATATTTATGTAAAATAAAATTTTTATGTACGCAAATATATTTTTGAAATATAATTTTAAATATTTTATACTTTTTTTACATATCATATACATTCTGTGAGATTTTTAATACATTTAAGTTCTAATTACGAGCAATATTCGCAAAAGCAATATTCATTTATTTTCTATTCTTCCCTTGAAATTCGACTATGCATTACACACAATACGAGATATAACGAGATAGCCTACATTAAATTCTACATCGATGTTTCGTTATCGTTTGCCATGGCACTGCCATTTTTTTTTCTTCCCTCTCATTTCCATTCCTGTTGCAAGCGGCGAAGTATCTTTTTCCTCGGCCATTTTTTCTTTCTTTTTCTTTTTTTTTTTTTTTTTCC
>NW_006263570.1:564505-570977 GCF_000469605.1 Apis dorsata
GGAATAAAGCTCAATGGCAAATCCTTTTTTTCCCTGATAATGATTCCTTTCTTCAGGGTGCGCCGCTGTCGCACTCGCGGCAGATTTAATCAACCGAACACGCGACGTTCGATAATGCTTAATGGCACGAGAGAATTTTTCTCGCTCGCGTTTCCTCTCTCTCTCACGTTTTTCCCGGGGAAAATCAACGTGAGTGCTAAAACGCATCAAACGTCTCAATATCGTTGAACGAGAATGTTATCAAGGATTGTTGACGTGACGAGTGGAATATAAGTTTATTCATTAATTATTATAAAGTAGATACTTTTATTTAATTGATTTGGTAATTTTTAATCACAACGAGATGATTATATTTCAATTCTATCTTATTAAGAGTTCATTTATTAAAAAATACACGAATCTTTTATTGGTATTCATGTAATTATATTATATTAATCTTTTAATTTATATGATATTATATTGATCGAAAGGATCACGCGATTTTCATTCAACGAAAAGTATTTTTTTTTTCTAATGAAATAATTTTTAAATACTTTTATTCTGTTATGCATTAAATAAATTTTGTATGAACAAAAATAATTTAAAATCTCTCGAGCTAATTTATCAATTCTCTTTCCTTGTATCGATAGATATATCTACTTAATTAAAATATCCAAATAATTTTCTTTTTTAATATTATATCACTTTGACATGCAATAATATTATATTGACAAATAATATAATATTATAATGTAATACAAATATATCCTTCTGTACTATATAACTACTTAAAAAGTTGATACTTCAATAGGCAGATGTTCTTGTCGTATCATGTGAATCAATTTAATATTTAACGAGTGTTAATGATTCGAAGGAACATAATTTTATTATAATTAATATTATAATTTTATATTATAATTTTATAAGTAAAAGATTGATTAATTATAAATAACATTTCGTTTGCGAATTTTATTGTTGAAATAAATAATCCCTTTTTTTTTAGCTTGAATGCTCTTCGACGAATTATTATCATTATCATTACCTTATCTTACAAGAACTGGCATAATCCTGGCGGGAATCGATGAAATTCCAATTTCCTTTGCGCCGATTAAATGGCGTACAGGGCGAATAAAATTTGGAATAAAATTTTATCGCTTCCTCGAAGGCCGCTCGATTATTCGAATTTTCAATTTCGTGGCCCGGGTTATCGAGGGAGGGGGGATACGTAGGGAGACAGGATACGTTCTCGAAATGTTGTTAAAAAACTCGATCGCAAATAACTGGTCGCGATTCGTGGAGCATTGTTGTCGTGTACCCGGAATTTCGAAAGAGCAAATAAAACGGAATCGCACTCGACCGACTTCCATGAAACATTCGGGCTTTCGAAAAGGAAACGATCCGAGGTGTATTTACACGATCGAAGCACGCTTCAGCCCGCATCGAACCGCAATTTTGCAACCGTATGGAAACGGTGATTGCAATGCTTCCGTGTTCCATGCGCTCTTCGTTGCGAACGAATCGTAATACGTCGAGTTGAATGGAAATATTTCAAATACTCTGCTCTGAAAGAAGGGGGTTGATGAATTTATGTAATCATAATCGATTAATAATGATATAGAAAAGTAAGATGATAATTATGTATAATACATTTTTCTGTTTTGATTACTATTCGATTTTGTTGAAACTCTTTACAGTGTATCGACTCAAGTGATGGGTTGAAGTGAATGACTCAAACAAGTATGAGTTTATTAAGTTGAATTCATCACTTGAATGCATTGCAATGTATTTCAGGTCAGTTAAATTCGTATTTATTATTGGATGCCAATGATAATATATAAAATAAATAGTCCCACTGACTTTCATGTTTGTTAAATCTTTTTAACAATTTGTAGACAATTTGTAAAAAACCATGTGTAATCAATATCAGAATTATTTATTGAATTCTCCAATGTTTCATGTTGATTGAAGAAACCAAAGAACGATATGTGATGCAAGGCTATGGTGATTTCTTTGATGTTGAAAAAAGTTCATATGGAAAAGGAATATAAATGTGCAAATATTTTTTAATTGAGAATATCGTTTATGTGATTGTATTTGTGATTTTATTGTAAAAACATGCTATTTTTAATTTCAGTATGATTACAATTTAATATCTATTTGATTTTAACACGATAATTTAATAATTTAGATATTTTAAAGAACTTAAGTTTCATATTTTATTGGAAATATGGTATGAAAAATTTTTAAAATATGTTCAAAAATAAATCAAATTGGATTTCAAATAAAAATTAATTTTATTCCTGCAAAATGGATGATGTGTATTAAGATAATTTCAATGCATTAGCACTTGGCATTATTTGCATTATTTTGCATTGCCAAACAGTCCCGTTTCTAATTTTATATTTTATAGCATAATACAATATGTTTTGATATTGCTTAAATTTAAATAATGATACAAATTTAAATATTGTCTCGATTAATGAATTAGATTCCGATGAATTTTTATTCTATTTTATAATATAAGAAATATATTCATTGAATGTATAACTCTTCATATTTTTCGAGTTTGAATATTTAAATATATGCAAATTTTTATCCGCTCACTTTATTAATAAATTTACAAACAGACTTCAAATGAAGATAAATGCGATTTAAAAATTATAAAATTAAACTTAAAACGAAGATATTATTACAAGAAAAGAGCATTCAAACGCATAATATATCCGATAAAACAACGCAATAAAATAAAAGACTATCTAAAACTTTCAAAAAAAAGAAAGCTTTCAAAAATTTTTCTTTCTCTCTCTCTTTCTCTCTCTAATCCAAAATAATATAATACAATTTGTATTATTATCATCATTTCATTTTACCATATATTTATTAATATAATTTGCAATAAATTATAATAACACAAGAAAAAAAATGAAAAGAGTACACGTACGAATCTTCAATCTAAGAATCAATTTTCGAAAGAAAAATATCCAAAAAAAAATCTTCTTCACCGTTGAAACCAATTTCCCGCAGAAAATCTTAGGCATTTTAATCTCCCTTGAAAATGCTCCCTTCTCACCTCTTCGCCCGCGTAAACCACGCCGACGTCGAAGCTGCATGCTCGTTCGTCAAAGGGGGTTGCAACAGCGAAACGCGTCCCCGGTGAGGGGCGATTAATCTTCGAAACAGGCGGAACCGCGCGTGTAAAAGCGGCGCACACGGGGCCGATCCGCTGTCGCGTTGCAGCATTTATGGGAAAAAAGGGCTCTGTCCCGCGACAGAGGGCCAATAAGGTGGCGCGGATAACGCTTGCGGCTTGTTTAATTCGCTCGAATGTACGGTTAAACCCAGGATCCGGACTGAACGTGGCCAATTGCATTTCGGCTGAAAGTTTTTTCGATGGTCATTGTAAATATCCGTGCAAACCTTTCCATTTTATAATTTATATATATAATTATCATGGATCGATTATGAAAATGGTTTATCCATGTAAAAATTTGGGAAAATAAATTTGGCGTAAATATTTTATTCGTAGATCTATATTTTATGGTAAAAGTATTCTTATATTTTGAGTATTCAAATATTGAAAGCTGGTATTAATCTATATATTTGAAGTAGAAGTTAACAAGTGAATGATTATGTATCTATGCATTTATAAATTTAAATACTTAAAAATTTATAAAATACGTATAGATATGAAGATATAAAATATTCAATAATAAATAAAATATATATTTAAAAAGTAAAAGAGATGTTTGTTTCAATTTCATTTTTATAAATGCATTGGTAAAAGTTTTAATTTGCATAAACGTATGCAGACTAATTAATGAGTAAAATTTAGTTTATGTGAATAAATTGTAACCTAATTTAAAAAGGTATAAAAATATGTTAATAATCAATAAATGAATATTAATATTGAGTATTAATGTTCTGCTTTTTGTTTTATTTTTGAACAAAACAAAATTAAAATATAGTTAATTTTTATTATAAGATATTTGTTCAATAAATACTTGAATAGATTTTAGCTTTATTAGTATTTATTCTTAAATTGATGAAAATACAAATTCTTAAACATCTTTATATAAGAATAAGACTAAAATTATTTGATAATAAACGATTTATATTTTATAATTGATTCTGTAATCCACTAGTTTCTAATAATTTTAATACCAATTTTTAAAAATTAATGAAATGTAGATAAATTTCATTGATATAAGGATACGAATCCATCATAATTTATATAATGAAAATTCAATTCACTCAGAAACACAAGAAATGTTTTTTACAATTTGTTCAATCCAAGCTTTCTATACTTACAATATTAATCTTATTTATTATAAATAAAGAAATAAAAATTACATACGATTATTTATGCCACAGAAAAGAAAGTTTCATATTTTTTAATTTTTCAATTTTCAAAATTTCAATTTTCACTCATAAATATTTCATCGAAGAAAATTTCCTCCTATCTTCGTCTTCGTTAAATACAAATTTGACTTTAATTTCTGTCACGAACGATTCGTCGGAAATCAGCACGTATCACTTTTCAAACTATTCTCAGGACAGCTACATCGCGACACAGCGGAAAGAAATTTATTTCGGATTCGAAACGTAAGGAAAACAACGTAATGCATATTCGTATATCCAAGCGTAACGCATGCTCCTCCCCCTCCTCCCCCCTCCGCCCGATCAGGGTTTTTTTAAATTCGTTTCTGCCCCATTAAGTTCGCCTCGTTCCACGCTCTCGTGCCTTCATCCACGAACACTGTGTCTCTTCGATCTCTTCCTCGAACGCGGTTATTTCCCATCCACCTTCCCTTATAAACGGATGACCTCTTCGGTAGCCTGGGCCATAAGTCGTGCCGGTAATATCCATTTGCTGAAACGTGGCTAGGCAGGTGGAATGGCGTTTGCCTCTTTACGGTCCTTGCTTGCCGTGTGTGGTCTTCCACGTGGAATGGGTTTCAGAAGGATCCTTTTCCTGCATTCTTAGCTTGCTGTTGCTTTTCAATTTATTGCTTAGAAATTAGATATTTCTATTTCTCGAATGGAATATTATTTTCCGGAATAAGCATTTTTTTCTCTCCAGTTTTTACGATGTGTGGAATGGTTCATGCGGAAAGTATTTTTGCGCATAATGTTGTATTCATTTCATAGTGTTTAAATACTAATTAATCGAGTTCATATATTGGATATTATATCTCGTTATTTAATAATATCTGTAAAAATTGTAAATATAATAAAAAAATTTTTATCATGGAAGAAAGATTGATTATTATAATAGGAAAAATTTAAAAATTATAGAATTTTATTGATTTTACACGTTGTTTCTTTATATTTTAATGCAAAAAAATTCAATTATTATCAAATAGATGATAAATGTTAAAATAATATTTTCATGATATTATATTTTTGAAAAAAAGGTGAATATAAATTATTAATCGTTTCTACGCATTTAATTAATAGAAAAGAATGAATTTTTTATAACCATTGGCTAAATAATCTTATGAAAATAATTTTAATTTTTGAAATTAAGTAAAGATTTGTAAGAAAAGAGAAAAATGAAAAATATGATTTCTTATATTCATATATTAATTTATTCTTTGTAGAACAATTCTTTCTTCTGAATATTTTTTATTTATAAATCATAAATCGTTTTGCTTTTTGATTAATGTTATCTTTTTATATATGAATTATATTATATCATCAATTGATTATCTTTATTATTAAAATTTATTAAACTTGTACATCGAGTTCTAAATGTCCTTGTAAAAGAGAAACTTTTTTTTATAATCTCAAAATAAATCTCAAAATAAATTTATAAATTTAATAAAATCGTTTGTGAAATTTCAAAAAAATCAACCTTAGTTTTTCTCTTAGACTCTTGTATGATTCTTTTTTTACGAAACTATAGTATATTTCAAAAATCGAAAATTTTTCGAAATTCAATCCTCTTTTAATTTTTTACTTATATACATCAAAGTTAATGATATACGTATATAGTTGAAAATACTAAAAATATAAAGAATTTCTAAAGAGAAATAAATTATCAAATCGTCGAGTGCATGACAACTACATTTAAAATTCTTCTTTGACACGTCGATATAAAGACAGAAATGTTTCACATCTTTCGTACATAAAACTAGGATTGGAATGTACGAACTTCCATGGTAAGAGATCTAGTCGTTGCTTAATCTCTAAGCTTTCTCTCTGAGACGACACGCGAAACGAGATACATCGTTCTTCGCGTTTACGTTTGCCGTTTTCCAGCCTTCCTCTCGTTCTTAGTTTAATGGTCCCAACGAGTGTGCTATTTTTCAGCTTAGAACGCTTTGAGCACGATAAATTCAACGAGAATTCCATTCCACCGGCTCGAATTGCGATTCTGTACTGTAATTTTACAAAGAAACGATGTCTTCAATTTACGAGATAATGAATTAAAAAAATTTTCTTCTGGATACTTCGATTCGACTCATAATTTATCCAGTAAAAAAAAAAAAAA
>NW_006263570.1:571204-572730 GCF_000469605.1 Apis dorsata
TTTATATTTATCGAAATTCTTCTTTGTCTTATTTACTCAAAATTCTATGCATTCTTCATTTATTTAAAGAGAATGCATAATTTAGAAATTATTCTTTCTATTAATAAGTACTTGAATTAGTTTTTAATGTAAGAATATATTCGCAATAAAATTATTTGAAGTAAAAATAAATTTAATAATTAAATGTAATTTTCGTTCTTCAGAAATCTTCAGAATCAGATTCTTATTGAATTATTTAATATAAAATTAAATAAAAATATATATTTGTTAAATTGTAAGTCATCATTAAAATTGATATCATTTTGAATACATTTCTTTGTTTGACAATGTGCTCAATATTAGAATGTTTTAATTTTTCTTTTCTTTTCACTTGATCATTTCATTCAATTTATTCATTCATTACTCATATTAGTTCATAAAATTATATTCTTAAAAGATCTAAATTCATTAGTATGCCAATTTCCAAAAATTATATTCTGAACAATAAAAAAATAATTATTCAAAAAATCATTCACACACAAAACATTTTTGTAACATGATCATACAAGAAAATATTTCAATTTATTTATTATTATTTTTTTTTAATACAACTTGAATTAAAATTCTTTTGATATGCTAAATCAATTTTTGTGCAAATCTTAGAAATCTATAAAGAAATCTCCTAGTTTCTAATTAACTTTTTTGCTCATATTATATTAAAATATTTCACATACAAGTATCAACTATTTTTGAAATTTTCTTATTATCGAATATTTTAATTTTTTATCTTACAACGACATCTCTGAGATGAAATATAACATACAATTTTAAAAGCTACTACATTTTATTGTATTCTATAAAAACATCGACAATTCTGATTATATTCATCTCTTCATTTTGATTAATCGATAAAGTTTTCAATTAAACAGCGTTTCTTAAACAATTCTCCATTAAATCGTTAGAGTTAAGGAATTAAGAACATGAACAAACAAATTAAAAATCATCTAATAATTCCGTACAATCGAATTAACCAAATACTAACATCTTAATATATTATTAATGAAATTTTTACCGTTTCAATATTGTCCTCGATTTCTTGGATGGTTTCAACGAAAATATTCGACGCACCTTTCACCAAAAAATCCACCAATTCCCGGAGAAAAAGAATAAATTTCCAGCGAACTAGGAGTTATTCGCGGACTAATTTGTTCCTGCGTGGCGACTATTAGCGTTAAAAATCCTCCATTTTGCCAGCTCTCCGTGGAAAAGAACGGAATCAGAGATATTATCCAACCTTCGCGGTTGCATTACACGCGCAAATGATAGAATCTCTGTCGTAAAGAGCGGCGCTCGAATAGGGGTTGGCCGAGGGGATTGGTCGAGTTTATGGTAATGAAATCCAGATTATATTTTCGGTTATCGGACGTGCGCGAAATTTGCACGCCTGTACGATCGTTGGAGAAATTTAATCGAGGAGGAGCGGCTAAAATTTTCAACATTTTTAAACCTTTTTTTTTTTTTTAACGAAAAATATAAATAGTACAAAT
>NW_006263570.1:572894-573717 GCF_000469605.1 Apis dorsata
CTACTAATGTGTTACACGTGGTATGAATTTTTTTGTTTTATCTTTTTTTATTTTTTTATCTTTTCTTTTTTTATCTTGGTTATCTATAATCCTTTTCCTACAATGAAAGTGATAATAGGTATGTATTATTTATATAAAGATATTCTTATATATTTTAACAATCGTTCAATTCATATTCTTTTGTAACAATAAATTTAAGAAGTTGAATTCAATTGGCAAAACCTGATACACAAATTTAAAATAAGAATGTTTTTATATATATTTATTCTATTTATTAAAAACGATGTAATTTTCCACAGCAGAAAACATTTTGAAATCGCTGTATAGTAAACCGAGAAAAGAATAATGTGTCAGATTTTTCCATCCGATTAAAATTATTTCTCGTGACGCGAAAAAAGTTGCATTCTTGATAAAGAAATTTAATATTGATAATCCTAAAACAGAGTCTAGAGAACGGTTAGAAAAAATGGAATTCCTTCCGCGGTTCTAATTCGATGGATCCAAAAAAAAAAAAAAAAAAAAACGAAAGACTCATCACGCGCATAAATTCCACCCTGTCCCACCCTCGTTCCAGAGAAATCTCGCTCATTTGCATACCACCTTTCGCGATGCATACACGCCACGCACCATCGCCGTAGACACATATACTGCCAGCGCGTAACCGCGAGCGCCCTCGCCTCGGATTTGAATTTAAATTTTCTAAAACGAAACAGACCAGCCCCCGGCCAGCTCCTCGTTCTTCGAGCGGTGGTCACAAACCCTCGCCCCCTCGAGGGACAATTTTAATTTGTAATCAGGGATTTGCATGCGCTGGACGCGCTCC
>NW_006263570.1:574144-577326 GCF_000469605.1 Apis dorsata
CCCTTTCGTAGATAACGCGTCGATCAAATATACGGCCGCTCGCAATTTTCAATTGTATTTTTTCGTAGTTTTTGATAATAATTTTTTTGTTAACTAATTATAAGTTTTATTGTTGTAATATTTTTATAGTAAACGTATTAGTAAACATATTAGTTTTCTTTCATCTTCAACAAAATTTATTATTTTATAATTAGAAATAATTAGAATTAATATTTTATAATTAGAAAATTTCAAATCTTCATTAATGCACTATGTTGTGATTAATATATATAAATTATCTTTTTTTGTTCTAGGAATTATATTTTACGCGATGTTTGATAGCCAAGTCTGATTCACATGAATCTATGCTATGAAATTAGAAACTATTAGAAATTTATTAAGCATTATGCATTTTAAAGTGAATGAAATTTTTTTACACGAATGTAAATTCTTATTAATTGAATTAAAACTATTTATTAAACATCATAGGTGATAGGGAAATTAGGTAGGATTTTAATTATATTAGTAGCTTAGTTTCATGGAATTTTACTATAGAATTGAAACATAAAAGAAAAATAACTATTAATGATTGTTATGAGATTTTAATTATCATAATATTTGAAGTACAATTATTGTCAAAATGAATACTGAAGTATAACATATATACGTCTATCTAATAGGTATAATAATATTATATTAATATATAATATAATATTATATAATAATATTATATTTTCAGCAATATTTTTTATATTTTGAAAAAAAGTTATTGCAACTATATGTAAAAGTGAATGAAAACTTGAATTTTATCTTAAAATTATATAACTTAAATAATAGATTTGTTTTATTTAATATCTCTTTCATATTTTTTCATATTTTTTCACTATTTTATTTATTCATTTTTTAAAGTAATTGATTATTTCTTAATTTTGGATAGATAATAATTGTATTTATTTTACCTAAATTTGGTTAATTAACAATATGATCTATATGAATATTGAAAAGATTATAGTTATATAGTATATTATTGAAAAAAATCATTCAATACCGAAAATAATATAATTTAAGACGACTCGACTTGTACAATGGGTATAATATCAATGTCACGATTCATTAAATTTTTTGTCGATAAAATTGGTGATGTGTGGGATATCACGCACGTTCCGTTTTCGAATTTTATGATCACGATGACAAACGTTACAGTCATTTGAGGCGAATTGATGCGCACCGTTCAATTTATCATTGCGGCTGAGCTACAACTTCGTTTTATTACATTTTGTTTATAATTAATGGGCTTGTCAAAAGCCTCGCTGGGACAAACGATACGCGTGTCGCGCTTTCGAAATTCGAGCGTGTTATCTCCGCGCAAATACTTTGTAAAAACGTGACTGTTGCCTTTCTCTCTCTCTTTTTTTTTTATTTTATTCTTTTTGTTTTCAAATTTTATCTCCGTATTAATTACATTCACGCGTGTTTCAAAAATTTATCGTCTCGAGTTTATGAGATGCGTATAAAACTGGTGAAAAAATTTTCAAAAATTTTTTTTGCATCGATAAATAGCATAGTGTGCAAAACATCGTTTAAACAAAAATATAACCTGGTTAATAATTGTACGATTATGATTATACGTGATCACACTGCCATTAAACATTACGTTGTATTGTATGATAATGAGATTTTAATGTATTTTTTATTACTGCATTACATTTTTCGAAAGTATATCATTAAGTAGGATATCCATAATTTATCATTGTGAAGAATAATAAATTATTAAGTGAAAAGAGATAAGATTTAATATAAAAAAAATTAAAAAATAACTTTTTTTAATTCCTTATAAAAATATAAATATATTCTCTCTTAAAAAGGAATAATCTCAGAAGAAGAGATGATGATAAAATTATAATATTTATTATAATATTTAAATGGAATATTCATATTCTTAATATCTTTTATACTATATATAGAAACAATATAATGTTTTGATAATTTTAGTTTAATAATCTTATGATTATATATATGTGATATAACATTATCACTTTTCTACATCATTATGGAAAATGATAAAACTTATGGGATATACTATATTAAGTTTCTTCTACTGAAATAAATATATTTGTGAAAGAATGCGATTTCATATTAAACAATATTGTTATGCAATTAAATGATAAGGTTGAAAATAAATTCTGTTACTAAAAATAATGAAAAAAATTATTATAGATGGACAAAGAAATAATAGAAATAATAGTATCATATTATATTATATTGTAAAAATTTAAATTAATTTATATAATTTATATAATATGTTTGTTTTTCAAATATTCGAGATTTGCAGATATTTATATACTCATTATTATTTTTAATTTTAGCATTCAACTTTATTTCAAAACAATTTAATAAAACAATATACTGCTTCCTCCTTCCTTCATTTTCCTACAGTATGAATCACAATATTAAATAAATTAATTTCTTCCATTATTCTATAACAAAATGAAAAATGCAATCAGCTAAGTTTAATCTTAAAACAATCCAATAAATATCCTATCTTTTCAAAAAAAATTCCATTTTCTCCTTCTTCTTTCTATTCAAATATTCTTTACAGATACTCTAAATTGTTAAATCTTCAAAACTCTCAACGAATCTCTCTTCTATGTTTCTAGAAATACAAAAATTAATTATTTCATCCTTGAAACTTTTTTGTAATTCAACTCTAAATTGTTAAATCTTCAAAACTCTCAACGAATCTCTGTTCTATGTTTCTAGAAATACAAAAATTAATTATTTCATCCTTGAAACTTTTTTGCAATTCAACAGTAGATTTCCATCTATTCCCAAAACCGAAAGGAACAAAAAAAAAAAAAAAGAAGAAACCACACCAATAGAACACAATAGTACTATATCCAATAGTATCGGTTCGCATCATCTTTAATTTACGCTCGGCCAACGAATCAGAAAAGGGTTCTGGGTACGAATTGATTCGCACGAACGTAACCCGCGTAAATCATGGCGGGTAGAGGCGCCCGCAGCGCGTAAATCTGCCGCGTGGATTTTTCGCGAATTCCGACACGCTCGGTTCTCAAGTTCGTCTTTGTCGTTTGCGGGACGTTATTAAGTAGGATTTTACGCCGGACTCGTCGACGGAATTGGCATCGGCGTGAAATTGTCTCGCCACGCTCTCGACCCCTCTCCTCCGCCCCCCCTCCCTC
>NW_006263570.1:577491-585336 GCF_000469605.1 Apis dorsata
TCTCACGCTTCTTACCGAGGTGCGAGTCTCTCGGCCTCTCTCGTAATAACACCGGTCGAGATTATAAATCACGCGTCTATTTTTGAACCGGGTCCAAAAGTTTCTTCGAATTTATTCTGCCGTGGTTACATCAACGTGGAAGTACGACCGGTCCGTTGTTATCGTTCGCGCGCAATTAACGCCGATTCCCGCCGACTTGTTCACGTATTCTCCCACAGAGGGAGGGCTCCCTCCCGAGGGAGCAAGGAGGAAAGTTCGTTGGGAATTTGGCCAAATGTTGAACAACGATCGTGCGCGTATGGGTGAATTGTGTTTTTCGAATTCTATTTTTTTTTTTTTTTTTGGAAAATACGATCGTTTAAGAATCGTATTTAAAATAGTTTGCACGGTATAATGGTATAATTGATAATATATAAAGTTAAATGCTTATTGGTATAATGATTTATTATATACAGGATGTATAAATAAGTAAAAAATGTTATATAAGTTATTTTATGAACAAAAATAATTTGATAATTAGTAGATAGTTAGATGGTAAGCACATAAAGCTGTTTATATATGTATATATTTTTCATATTGAACAGATATTATATTAGGTATTACAAGTTAGTCAAAATGAAAATGCATTTTCAGATGTGTCTATTTAAAATTTGTCATTTTTTCAATTTTATTAAGTAAAAAATGTTATATAAGTTATTTTATGAACAAAAATAATTTGATAATTAGTAGATATTTAGATAATAAGCATACAAAGTCTACATTATATGCTGATTATCCTCTTCAAATTTCGTATTTTTGTTTATATATGTATATATTTTTCGTGTTGGATAGATAATATATTAGGTATCACAAGTTAGTCGAAATGAAAATGCATTTTCAGAAGTGTAATATTTAAAATTTGTCATTTTTTTCAATTTTATGTGCAAATTTTGTTATATATCTAAAAAAATTTTTCCATTAATTTCATTGAATTGAGTAATTTCGATCTGGATAATTGAGATTTTACTATATTATAGGAGTTGATGTTTTCACATCTTTAAAACAACTTGTACAGATTATAGATATAGTATGGTATATTAATATTTCACATTGATAATTTTGCATAATGGCAAAAATTGTATATAAAAATAAAATTCTTTCTTTATTTTATCTTCGTGTCATCAAAAAAATATTTTTATTTTGAATTTATTGTTATTCTAAAAATAGAGAATATAAAATACTTAATAAAATTGCAGAATCGCAGAATTTTTACAAATTAAGCATAATAAGTTTCTTTTTTATTATTCCATTTTTATAATCTTAGTAATAAGATTATAAAATTGAAATTTTGAAACAAAAATAATTCATTGAATTGCTGTTATTCAGAAATCTCTGAATTGTGAGATGAAGGATATATTTCTATTGGAATTTATTTTTGTTAGGAAAAATAGCATGATATTGTATTTCGAAGCTGATGGAAATATTATATAAATGATGGAATCGAAATATTTCGTTCGAAGATTGATCCTCGAATTAAAATTTCTCTGTTTTTCCATTTCTTTATGATATTATAATGATAAAAAATATAAAAAAACATATTTAATTCTTATTTTTTTTATTTCAATCGGGTATAAAGTTTAAAATGATTTTTAGGGTCTATTATAATCTAATTTTTTTATATATTCATATATTCTCAGCATTGTTAATAGCTATAGGAAGATTTATGTACGAGATTAAGTCCTTCAAGATTAAATTTTTTATTGTCTTTCTATAAAATCTCTATTTACTCTTCAAAATTTATAGTAAGCATTTTAAATGCTTAGAAAATTGATACGAGTTATTTTCCAGAAAAATTATTATTATGAATCAAATTATAAAAGCTACGTAGATAATAATAAAACGGTAATTTGTATTTTATATAAAATTTATACAAAATATTATTTTATACAAATTTATACAAATTATAAATTTCCAAACAAAATAAATATTAATTTTTAATTTTTTAACCATTATTACATTCACTCTCACTACATAAATCCTCCAATGAAACTTTTGGCAAGAAATAATCTAAGTTATTTTAAGTTTAATTAGTAATCTATTATTATTTTTAAAACTCCAATAATATCTCATTCTGATCATTATATATTCTTAGAATAATCTTATTCTATAAAGAAAATAAATTTCTTTTATCGTCAAAATCACATTTATCAATATAATTATTTCATAAATCTTAATAAAAAATTCTCAAATTCCAATGTTCGACTTTGTTCGAAAAGAACATTTCTTATTAATATAAACCTATATACAATTCAGTATGCTGAACACCTCTTCGCGCCTACCATCATCGAGCTTTCGCGTAAGGTTAGTGTTGCAACTCGAAAACTACCCTCGGGGGTGTCGTTAAACTCGCTGCCTTCGAGCGGAGCATGTCGACGACGCGTTCTTCCGCTCGAAAATTCTCGCGAAAAGCATTTCCCCACGTTCTCAGGCCGGTGGTAGTCTCTACTCCAGGGGTGCAACAAAGTGACGAAGTAATAATGGCGGACAGAGTTTTGCAACTCTCGTTTTTGCAATATGGAAGAATTTTGGATGAATTTTTCTTGAGAAGGAAATTAATAATTTCAATTTTTGTCAATTTTATTAAATTTGTCAGAGATATTTTCTTTAATTAGAAATGGAAACGATTTGAATGATATGAATATTTTTTCTTTCTTTTTTTTAATTCTTTTAATTTTTATTTGTTACATATATAATTTATAATATCGTGAAGATTTAAATACAATCATTGATAATTAATAATGAATGATTTTTATGATGTGTTAAATTTTATTAGAAGTAAAAATTGTTTTTTTTTCTTTTTAATCTTTTAGATAAGTTTAGACATCAACTTTTTATAAGAAGATTCATGTAATCGTTAATTTTAATTTAGTGATATTTCGTGTGATTTCTTCCTCTATGCTTGAAATTTTTCAAGTTTTCTTTGATTTCGTTATTTGAAGCAGAATGTAGGACAATAAATTGAAGATTTATTATTATATAATAAGCTGTTCCATTGGAAAAAAAAATTCTAAGATTTCGCAAATATTAAATATAGCTAACAAACTTCATTAGGGATAAAATAAATAATATATCTTTAAATCCTTGATGAATTGAGTTATAATTCTTGCAAAATTTTTATTTGAAGCAAACTCAAATGTCTATCAAAAAAAAGAAAAAACGTGAATTTATTTTTGTCCATTTATTATAAACACGATATCGTAAGATATTTATCGAGTTTCATTACGTTGTTTTGTTATATATAATAAAAATATACATCTATAGTAATATAGCAGAATGGTTATTGAGTTTTAATAACAATGTGCAATCGACATCAGGGCTTTTACGATATCGAATTTTAGGGGAAACGTGTTGGTGAATTTATATCATCAATTAATAATCTTCAACTATTGTTGGAAAGTTGAAGTGGTCATACACTTCCGATGATGCTGTTGCATTTGTTTGATTATGATAATTTATTATTTGTGGCAACAAGTTAACGTATGTACCATTATCGCGATAGGTTGCATGTTTAATTAGACGAATGTTTGCGCGACGAATATCCTACCTTGATAGGAAAACATTCGAGTTTAAATCTACTTATGATACGAATCGAAGAATACTGCGAATATTATTCCTCTTTTTTATCTTCACGTTGAAAAAGTTATGCATATTTATGGATATTTTTTTATATAGGAGAAACATAAATATACAAAAATATCGATGTGTAAAATTATATAAAATATTTTTGGATCAGTTTTATTTTTTATTTTTTTTCTCAAACATCGGGAATTTTTTTTTTTAAATCGATTAGCGCTATGTACACAGGTGTTTTTATATATAACTGTTTTATATAAACATTCTCAATTAAATTCGTACCCGTATGGAAATATACTAAAAAAAATAACAAAATATTATATATCATAAATTATTATTTTATATATATAAAATATATCAATAATTGATAAAATTTGTAATTAATATTCGTTTTTAAATTTCATTAAAAAAAAAAATATGAAAAATTATGAATTTCTATTTAAATTCTATTTCTTTCAAAAAATATGCACTTACATAAACTTAATCGTTAACATCTAATATATTGATTTTTAAATATAATATTTGATATCATCTTTTTTTTTTTAAGATAAAATTTCATTAAAATGAGAGCAGCATTAAATTGCTCGTTCAAAAAAACGAGAAAATTATCAAGTAGTATCAAAAAACTTTAAATTCTATTCCACGACAAACCTATGCTACATTAATATAAGAAGTAATGCAATACATTTTAATTAGCAAGTTTATAATCAGCTCAGCGGTACCTGTTGCTCGTAAAATGAGTCGTCAGACTCGCACGCAATAAAATTTCATATCTGTTTCCGTGTCGCGGTCGTTGTAACTGCGAGCACAGGTGTGTCCATGAATTCTTAGGATATCGTGGAAAGAAGAGAGGGAACAATTCCAACATTTGCTTCCCCAATTTCGTTTGCCAAGTTTCACCGAATTTCATGAGTTGTATTATATTCTCGAATGAAGGATAAAAATTCACATTAAAAAGTAGAGAAAAAATATAAAATAACGTATCAAAACGACTGTAAATTGCTCGAAAAATAAAATGCGATGATATATATGGTTGCAAGTATCCTCGTGTTATATTTTCGTTGATTGTTAAGATAATTGGAATCTTAGAAAAAACTGGAAAAAATTTGATATAAATTTGATGAATGTAATTCTTTGTATTGGCTCAAATTGAAGCGAAATGATGAATGATCAAGAGACTCTTACTTTATCCTCTTGTTGTTAAGTAAATTTTCAAATTATTATTTTCCATATCATTGAACATAGAAGTACACGAAAATAGCTCTTGTATTTTTCGAAACGTATATTTTTTTATAGTTTTCCATTTTTATTGTTTAAATACGGTCAAAAATATATCGTGTAATCATAATTTGAAAAGATTAATTAAGAAATTTATTGATAAATATTTCACAAAAATTAGGAATAAAAATTAAAAGTTTCATCATTTTCAATCTATATGTATAATGTAAATATATCCATTTACTGAAAAATTAAGAAACAAATTGTGAATTATATTTTTTATCCTCCGAGATAAATAATAATTTTGAATTAAAATTAAAAAACAATCCATATATTAATAAGCGTTAATTTTTCGAATACGTTTACTTAAAGTTAAAACAGAAAATATAAATAAATTTGCAAATGATTAATTTATTTCTTAGCTTTTATCAATAAGTATATACATATAAATATACACAAAAATATAATATAAACATATATAACAAAATTGATTTATATCTTCACTAGTATCCTCAACTTAGTATCAATTCCAAAGATCAAAAATAAAAAAATCGGATCGAAAAAGCGAGAACAAGAGAAAGAGAGAAAAAGAGGGAGCAAAGAGCAAAAGAAAGATCGACAATGTACTTAAAATAAATTTTGATTCACGGGGCGCGTTATTTGCCGTTATTCCGTCGAACGAATCAATCCGTCCAGGGTCCAGGGCTCGATACAAGCCAGGCCAGGTAAATTACGTTTAATTGAACGTAGGCAGCTTTATCTATGATTTCGGCTCGAGCGTGGAAACACATCGCCGCCATCGCCCGCGTTCCCTCGAATCGCGCGCATATCCCATATTTGCCGAGTGTATTTGCACGGCATACAGTATCGGGCCCGATATCGCGTAGCTTCCCAACAGTTTTAAACCCGGATTCCCGCCGATAATTAATGATGAAGCCGTGTTTGTTCGAAGATTATTAAGTTACGTCCGCCGTCCGCTTCGATCGGTCATCGAGGAGGGGTTGGCCGATATCCTCCACCTCTTCCACCTCCTCCTCCTCCTCCTCCGCCCCTCATGCTATCCTTCCCTCTTCCCTCTCTCGAAAGTATATATGTATATCGTGGGAGAAGGGATGGTGGCATACGCGATTCCCTTTCTGTCGTTTCGTTATTCTGTCCCGCGCGAGGCGGTGAATCACGATAGAATAGAGGGGGTAAATTTCTCAGTTTTCAGGTCGGCTCCCAATCAACGGCTAATCAACCAGATAGAAAGTATTTGCCGCTTGGTTGTTCTTGCATGCGCGGCCATCGCTCGTTGTTATTGTTCTTGCGAGTATCGTCGTTAATTGGATATCGATTCGATCCGTGCGCATACAGGTCGAAACGAATTCCGCTCCGCTCCGGTTGCGGTCTCTTCAAGTTTCACGCGATTGAAATTGGCCGACGTGCACGTTGCACGCGTGGATGTAGTATAATACGTATATTTCGCGATCTTGCTATTCGCGTGTGTGGTGCTGGGTGAAGGTAAGGGTGGAGGAAGGGGGTATGGACGGGTATTCGCGTTTCGAGAGTGAAATTGCGGTTGAGTGGCGAGGAACGAATGGATGAATGGTCTTTTTGAAAATAATTTGAATCGAGTCTTCTTCGAGGGATTTTTACGTGGAGTGTGGATAGATCGTCGGATGGAATGTTAAAGGACAATTATTATTGATCTATTTTTCTTTTTTTTTTTTAATCAAAGGAGTAGGAATCGATTCGTATGTATAATAGGATGCTTGGTAATTTTGGATTTTTTATTTGTAATTAGTAATCGAGTAAGAATTTAATTATATATATTGTTGTTGTTAATTTTAGATTGTTTAAGATTTATTTCGATTTACGAAATTTTGTTTAGCTTTCTGGCAAATGTAATAAATTTCCTAAGATTTTCATGAGAGATGTATGTTGTATACATGTTGACTATTATTCATCTTCGTTATAAATCTAAATATTTATTTTTATTTTATGAATACAAAAATTGAATAACATAATTAAAACGTAAAATCTAATAATAAGATACTTGGTTGGACAAGTAAGAGTATACAAATGACTAGCATATGTAATAGCAAATGTATAAGTTAATTCAATGCTAATTTAAGATCTTTTTATTTGAAATAATTTTGGAATGGATAATTATTTCTGTAAGATGACTTGTATTTCTGTATCATTATTTACTTGCCATACTATTTGCCTACTATATCTAACACATATTTTAACACGTTCGTTTGTGCATTCTATTTATAAACGGAATAAAATTAAATAAAGAAAATGCACACTGCTATTCGTAATTGTACAAAGATACGCGATTTTGTATTTCTTTTACCTAGTATCTTACGTTTAAAAAAATATCAATATATAAAATATTTCGTCATACTCGCATACAAGAGATTAAGAAAAATAGAAACTCAAATTATTATTCCCCTCAAAAATCAAATATCACATTCCTGAATCTCGATTTTGAAAAAAAGATTTCGCGTCAAAGTAAGAAACATGTAAAATCATCTGTAATTAATTCAATGCTCTATTATTCGAGTCAAGATTACGTTTCTTCCGTTTTTCACGAATCGAAGAAAAAAAAAACCCGATAAATCTGAAAGCGTCGAATTAATTTACATACCTGATTCTCGTTTCGATGAACACCAGCGGCAAAAAAAGAATTCGACGAGTTCCGTGGACGGGGTGGAAAATGTCGAACGCGGGCTAATAGCGCGTAAATTGACCGACTCGCTTGTAGAACGTCCCCAATACCGTTTCCCGGAGGACGTAATAAAAATGTAATTACCTTTACGGGTGGGGGAGGGAGGTGCGCGCGAGGGGGGTGACGGTGTGCATGCATTGTTTTTCTCGATTTCGCGTGCACGGTGAAAGGCGTATCGATTGCAGTTTAATTACGAAAAGGTGAAATATGGAAAAGAGTCGCGGGCCGAAACGCGTCGTTTCGTATCGCCGGCCGGTGACAAATTGCGATTGGTCCGCGGTAAAACGCGAGCCGGGGCC
>NW_006263570.1:585686-590944 GCF_000469605.1 Apis dorsata
GAGATCGAGTGGCTTCATCTTGCGCCTATTAATAAAACCTTCGAGCTCGAATTTGATCCGAATTCGAAAGGAATCCTCGATATTTCACAATGTTTCTTTCTCTTTTTTTAATCGCGATTGTTCGTCGGTGCTTCTTCTCTTTAAAATTTAATCTCTAAATTTATTCTTCCTGAATTATCTATAATAATAATAAATAATGAATAAATAAATGCAAAGTAATTTCTATTAATGATTTTACATGGTTTTAAAAGAAATTAGCATTTTTAAGATATCAAAGCGAAAAAAAATTCTTGTTTTTATTTCGTAATTTACATTATATTTGTTTAAAGCATATTGTGCGATAAGATCGATTGTAAGGCAGACAGTAAACATCGAGATAAATTTAAATATCCGTATTTAATAATTCAGCGTGGAATTATTAATTCAAAAAGAGTGAATAAATATAACTACATCGTTTCTCAATTAAAAAAAAATAAACATAATGAATTCTATTCCATATTGATACAATGCTATTTTTATATTCCCTTATAATAACGTAGGCAAAGAAATAATTATAAACGATTCAACAATTATACGTCATCTATTGATCAACCTCGTTCCAAAATGCTCGATCGAACGTTAATGTCACCTATGCATCACACCCAAGAACCATTCACACGTTTAACGAATATTAAATCTGAATGACAAAAATATCTGAATATTTCTAGCAATGCGTCATCAACCCGTTCAGAAACCCGACGCAGAACTGTCATTAACTCTTCCATAAAGCTCGTTCGTTTTAACATTCCTGCGAATCGGTCGCGTCACTCACTTCAAAGGGGCGATAAAATAACGTTTTACGATTCTTGGGGCGAGCCCCTTTGCCCGATTTTAACGAATGGCATGACACAAGATCCGGAGAGGAAAATCGGCCGGTTTGAAATCATTCTTTTGATATATAATATTTGGCAAGCGTTCCGTGTTGCGAAAGAGGGGCGAGCTTGGTACAATTCCCTCCTGGTAGGCCAGGATCTACGGGGATTTGAGACAACGATGGATAAATCAATTTGTCCACCGTCGCCACCGTGGTGTTTCTCTTGGATCGGGGAAAGCCTGGCCCAGCCCTGATCGATTTGCTTCCGAACCGAAACTAACTGGCCGCCGTGAGTTTGCTTTCCTTCGTGTTGAAAAAACAAACGCGAAACCGTGGTCGAGTTCCCTCCCCATTCGAAACCCCCCGTGAAATCGGGAAACTTGAGAAGCTCGTGAATCTCGATTATGTATTAGGAGGAGGTGTTGCGAGATGAATTAATTTAAGTATCCAGGAGGAAAGGATCCAGCAGTTGTTTCGAGCAGGGGAAATACAAAGTAACGAGAGTGGGAGAAAGTTTTCAACCTTGAAATATTACGGTATCGTGTTCTTCTGTTTATTTTTGGTTTGGTTTATTTTTAAGAGAAACTGGTGTGGATTTTAAAAGTGGTTTTAAAAGAATCTTTAATATTTGATTTTGAAACAAAGTTGCATCCTCGCTCGTTTCTATTTCAGCTATTTCTCGAGAGGAATAAATGTTTGTTATTTATGCTTCCTGTTAATTTTAATAGCGCAGAAAGATTAGAGATATTCGGTTACAGGTTTGAAATAGTTTGTTACGTTCGTGTTTTATTATGATTGATTAAACTTTATTCGTTGCTCAGTTTCATTAGATTGAAATATCTTGCTCTTCGATAATCTCGTTAATCGTACAGCCTGTTCTGAGGAAAAAGAAAAATTGGAAAAACCTGTTATTGTCATTTTAAATAATACTCAAGTATAAGAGAAACAGCCATGAAAATCAATTATCACGCTTACTTTCCTTCTTCAAAGACTTGTTGGCACGTGTACAAGTTTCAGTTTTGTGTTTCGTATATAAAATTCTCGAATTCTTTCGAATTTATCGTATAATTTTTTTTAGATTTAAATTTCGTTTCTCTCGTTCACCTTTTCTTGATTCTGAGATAGATAAAAAACTCACATTACACATTATATTATGTAATAGTCTCAACTACACTGGTTTGATTACTTTAAAGTAATTCTAAAATTCTCCAAGCATTTTCCATTTTAAAGACATTTATAACGATAATAAAGTAATCACAAGAGTCGAATAGCAGTGGTGTGGATGACACCGGTGCAAGGATGCAGAGAGTTACGTGGTTGTGTGGTAATCGCGCATTGCGGATCGCCGTGCCAAGAATTGAGTCATCCTCAACTCTTCCCTGTCCCCTCCTTCCCTCGCATCCACGGCCATACATCTTCCTTCTGTGTGTGTGCGCGCACACAATCGTGAGACAAACTGGTAACTCTTGTTAATTTCGACGAATTTTCTGTGTAAAAGACGACATCCGTCACGATGGATATTTAAAAAAATATATTTCTCGAATCGATCGAGTCGATTTTATCTCAAGATATTATAAATATCTTAGTCTATCGTTACCTAAATGCGATTTAAAATGCTCCTTTAATCCTTTAAATCGAGGCACTCTTTGATCTAAAATCTTATTCTATCCAAAACATTTTAGTCTTCTGGGAAAGGTATCTGCCCCCCCGATTTTTCTCATTGTATATACATATATATTTCGAAAGTGATTTCGATGGAGATTCGCGAAAGAAGTATGGCGTAAATATGGAACAGCTTAATTCTATCAGAGATGTTGCAGGATAGAAACTCGATGGAAAAATTGAGTATCCTCGAAGAATATACACTTTATGTCGATAGAAAATTTTTGTTCGAAACTTTTGAAATTTTAATAATGATATCGTGCAATTTTATTATTATTTTAAAAACATTAATTCAAGATAGGATTATTATACAAATTTTGATTATTCGAATGATTGACAATATCGTGCATTTCACGAAAATTATTTAATCTTTCATGAGATATTAATATTCGATAAAAATAAGAAATTTAATATTTAATACATAGAAAATTCAAAATTTTAATTCAAAAACCTTACATAAGTTCAGAAATTCATTCTTGTCGTTTTTAAAAACTTAGATATTCGAATTACAAATCGAAACATTTGAACCAAGTAGTGGAGAAACGTGTTCTTGTTATTTTAAAGTTGAAGCATGATAAATCTCTTAAGAATCTAAAACATTTCCCACATTCCTTTTCTAACACTCCATCAGAGTACTCGAGAATTTTCGTTTCTCAAATCAAACATAAACAATTAAAAAAAAAATAGCTTCTAATCATTCAAAGATATATATTTGAATTAAAAAGCGTCTTTTTAGCTCCAAGCAATTAGTGTCGCGTTAAACTTGCCATCCTTCGTGTAACAATATCACGTGAATCTCGAAGAAGCCTATAATTTATTTCCCTCCTGGACGTGGAGTGCGGCAATGGAGTCTGGGGAGGGGGAAGTGGAAGAGAAAGAGACGATTTGATTCATAAAAAGCGGCGACACCACTTTGGGAGCACATGCTAGCGGCTGGCTCATCCTGGCGTGCATGCACAATCTCTGAGAAGATCCGGTCGAACGACGTGGACAAATGGCCTCTTGCTACGATATAGTTACAACCGAATGGGAGGGACACGAAAGAGAGTGTTCCACTTACGAAAATCCGTTCTTATGGATGAAACGTGTATCCAATCCGCGCCACGGACGACGCACAGCGTTTTTCTCAACCTCTTACACCCATTGGATTCCGTATTTTTGTAACACCGCGAGTTATAGGAATGCTAGAACGTGTAACGGAGTGTTTCTGGTATCACTTTGCCTAAATATTTCGAATTGGATGTATTTTTGACGGATTATTTCTTTTTCTCGTTTCAACGTTTTGGAAAGTAATCAAGATTAGTGAACGTTGGAACGAACGAATATTTGAGTGAAAAATTAATTGATTAAAATTAAATGTAGATATTCTTCAAGTAAATATATTCTGAGATATAAAAATTGTTTTTACTATTTTTTATTTCAGAAGAATTTACAATCAAACGAAATGGAGAAGTTAGTTTTAATTAAATGAATTTCTTAAGTGTTGCTTTGAGAATTTTTTTTCTTTTTCAAATATGTTTTTTTTTTAATTTTATTTGTGCTCTACTTTCAATAAAAATTTTTTAAATTACCCAGAGCTTTCTTCGTTTATAGTTAATGATAATAATTATAAGTATATTTCAATCTTCAAAATGGATATAAAAATCTTGTTTCCAACCAATAGGAAATATAATTCAAACCAATATAGAAAAACAAAATATGATTTTGTCGAAGAAATCGAAGGACTTCCTATTGCCTTCGAATAAAGAAGCAAATTGCGGAATGATCAGAACCAATAAATCAAGGTACATGTTTAGCTTGGCTTCACTGAATCCCGTTCTCGCAGACGACAATTGTAGGTCAGATTCTATTTTTGTTGCACGTAAACGAGCAAAGTCGCGATTGTTGGAAATGCCGCCCAAAGCTTTTTCTTCGTTACGTTTTCGAGATTTGTCGCCTTCGTTCACGACGTGGCAACTCTCGACTGGGAACAGTTTGCATTCATCAGACTTGTTTACCTAATGTCGTCCCTACCAACTGTTGTTTTCCACGAATGGCTTTCAAAGGTTGAAGTTTTATAATAACACCCGTTTCGAGGCCTAGAATTTTTTTAGAAAAATATAATCTAGAACAACAATTTTATTATTTTAAAATTATCATTTTAATAAAAGAAACATAATAAATTAAAGCAATTTTCTATTTCTTGTATCATATTATACGTGAATATATTTCGTCACGTGTGGATTTAATAGAAAATGTTAGAAATCAATTTCGTTAACTCTAAATTTATTTCTCTTACGAATAAATATATTTTATTTATAGGTATATTTATCCAACCTTATTCTACGATACTGTACAATATATATAATATCTTACAATTATTGATATCACGTAGAAATCACACAAATAAATATTTTTACACCCATTAAGATTCTTTCTCCTTTTGGAAAGATCGACTAGGAACTAAGAAAAATTAAAAATAGAATACCTCTCGCATTTCTTTACAGAAAAGAAGATATGCCTCTCGTGCGTTCGATACAATAATTATATAAGTATCAGTGAGAGTGTTGCGTTCAAAGCCATCTAGCGGCGTAATCGGTACTACAATTCGACACACGAGCCGATTGCAGTAATTTGATTCATATTTGTGGCCGCCTAGCGGCTGAGACACGTACATTTTTTTGAGATACGCTCTTCTTGAAATAGATCCCCTCAATTCGAGGCAAAATTAAAAATTCCTCATCGTATATATATATATATATAT
>NW_006263570.1:591455-592384 GCF_000469605.1 Apis dorsata
TAAGAATCTTTGAAAACTGTACACGCTGATTTTTCTTTTTATCAACTTTCATTTATCTCACTCGAAGGAAGATAAATTACTGTTTAAGAGAACCTTAGAATTCTCACGCTTCGCATTATTCACCACTCATGTCCCGATTTACCCCATATATAAACAACACCGTCCCTATAAAGGAGAAAGAAAACTAATCGCGCTTTACGCGGCTGTAAAGCGTTTAGAAAATTGAATTTCCACACCACACTTTGCGCCATGAAATATTTAAAACGTCCCTTATCCCTACTCATCAATAAACCCGCAACCCTAAACGGTCCTCTAATTACTCGAAGCGCTTCGTTTTCATAATTAAACACACATTATACACCAACTACATGCATTAAACCTCGATCCGCTATCCCCGGCCTCGAATCGAGCCGCACACAGACTCGTCTGAAGCTACATCAAAGTCACCGCCGACCTCCCCGCTAATCGATATCTCAATCTCGCATCTTTTCTCCTCCTCCATCTCCTCCTTACGAACGTTCCGTGGCCACGAATTCCGTAATACTTTTCCCAGGATCAATCTTTCCCCTCCCCTCTCCTTGCCCCTTACATCGCGAGCTTTGGCTCGTCTCGTGTTCGACAGCGATCGCTAATAAAGCGGCGTTGCAAAGGCAGGAAATCGCACGTGTTCTTTCCTCCTCTTCCGTCAGATCGGGAGGGAGGGAGAAGAAAAATTTCCCTTTTTCTCGAGGCGATCCGAGATAGAGAGGGGATGAAAAAGCGGGGAGGGGAGGGGAGAGGGCACAGATACGAAGAGGACCACCAACGATTGAATATTTTCACATGTATGAGATTTTTATTCCCGAGATGCGATTGGCCTTCATCCTTTGTCTCCTCTTTTTATTTTTTTTTTTTTCTCGCGACGAGGCGAGAAGGGGATGCACCGCCCC
>NW_006263570.1:592506-601719 GCF_000469605.1 Apis dorsata
TGGATGCTTTCATCCAGTAGGATGGGGAGAACAGACTATGCCCGCGAGCTAAACCTTCGTCGATTTACGCCTCGATCGTCGAGACTTTGAGGTTATTTCGCATTTCGGTGTGCATGTGTGTATGTGTGAGAATATACATTTTTTTCTCTCTTTCTTTTTTTCTTTTTGTCTCCTTTTATGTATTCAAGGGTTGCGTAGTAATGCGAATCGCTCGCGATGAAGTATGTTTTCATCTGTGGCCGATACTTACCGATCATACAGAATTTTAAATTTTGGATAACAGTTTTGTGACGGAGAATTTGTATCGCGTTAGAATGTATTTTTAATATCATAATAGTAAGATAACGATATAGAAAAATATAGTGAAATTAACAATTAAAATAACTAAAAATATTTATGAACATGTAATATCTTTTTAAAAAACTGAATTCTAAATTTCGAGTCCATTATTAATCAAGGGAAATTTTTGGATAATAGTTTTGAAACGGAGAATTTATATCGCGTTAGCGATGTAGAATTGCTTAATAATGAATTTGAGTTTTTTAAAAAGATTAGATTATATATTCATAAATATATTTAGTTATTTCAATTTTCACCATATTTTTTTATATTGTTAAGGTATTAATAATTCTTCTTGCTCTTTCTTTTAAATTATGTGATACAAACGAATATCCAAAGTGCGTAAATTTTTATCAATTGTATGTCGTAATTTTTACGAAAAAGTGTTTCGTAATCGGATCACAGAATCGTATCCTTCATGCACTACGGGATCTTACAATTTTCTTGGCTTTGAGTCCAAAGACAACACAGCAATATGTCACTTTTCATCACCCTATTGACAAAAATATCAGCCTCGTCATCAAATATAACATCTTTCGCTCCTTTCTTTTCCCAATTGAAACATTTCAAGAAAAATAATACCAGATTTCATTCGTACCAGAATCACGAGTCTCAACAAACAGATCGATTCGAGGCTGGCTCGATGTATTTGGACGCAACCTTCTTTCTCGCGATTCGACAGAGAGAGAGAGAGAGAGAGAGGGAGAGGAGTTGTGATCGCAACGAAATAGCGTGTCGTTGATTTGGCCAGGACATAGGTGAGTGAAGGGCTCGGTTCGTTGCTGCTTCTCGTATATTTCTTATTTCTTCGTCCACATCCAGGCCGGGTGGAAGCGTGCTCATAGCACGGTAAAGTAAATAGAGCGTATTTCTTCTGGAAATGACAGGAAATTCAATAATCCTCGCGACGTGTAAGAGAGGCAGAGAGAGAGAGAGAGAGAGAAAGAGAGAGAGAGAGAGTAGAACGAGAGGTGAAACAGCAGGGAGAAGCGAAGGAGGTCACGGAAAGGAAAGGGTGGAAAAACAGGAGGGAGAGGAGGGGGGCGTTAACGGCGCGCGTACGATCGACCGTGCGAAAACGAGGATTGCGTTTGCGGGAAAAAGATGCGATATTCAGATTTTCCTCAGATATTGGTGGCTGCGATCGGGTACACCAGCTGCGCGGATTATAAGATCTCGCGTTTTCGAACGAGTTTCGCGAAGAAAGTTGCGTTTAGAAACACTCGGTCGATCGGTATAGGGTTTCGAATTGAGGAATATTGTATTATTTATAGAATAGGAAAGTATCGTGGCTCCTGTTCAATTTATTAAATTCTTATTTTTTACGATACTGAAACTTAAGAACTTTCGTGCCATTATTGGGATATAGCTTATTCGATTATAGTCGGTTTGAATGAAATATGGAGTGATATGTGAGATACTTGAAAGTTAAATATCCCTTTTTCTCGAGGTTAATTTATTTTTTCAGAATATCTCAATTTTTTTTTTTTAACATCACAATTAAAATTAGGTAAATTTTCTCTTTTAAATTAATATTTGAAAAAAGAGTGAATAATCTTTTTTACATTTTTAAAAAGAATATTAAAAGATCTTTCTAATTTTTGCATTGAATTAATATATAATTTATCTTTTAATTCAGTAATTATGTGTCAAAACAGCTAATGTAATAATCATGCAATTAGTTATGAAATAATTAAATATATTGGTTATGAAAAGGGAAAAAAAACTTAAACAAAAATATATTCTCGCATTGAATTAATATTTTCATTAAATATTATTACAAAATTAAATTGAAAAAAAAAATATTATTGTTATTTTTGATCGTTGTCTATTGACATCTTTTTAATATAATTTCTAATAGATGTTATATACTGACAAAATAGTAAATATATTTTACTTTAACTAAATTAACAATTTAATATATTATTTCTGTTTTTAAAAAGATCGGTACAATAAATTTTTCTGTTATTAATTATCGATAAAAAAACAATTTTTGCCTTTAAAAAATTTTGTTCTGAATAAATTAAATGATAAATCTTATTGTTAATAAAATTGAAATACAAAATATAAAAAATAAATACAAATGTATATAAAATAAAAATTTACAAAGTGTGAGAGATTACTAAATTTTACATCCATCTAAATTTAATCAACAATTAGACAAAATTATATCTCAACATTAAATATTTGAAACCGAAAATTAACAATTAACATTAACAATCAAACATATTTCATTTACAATATCGCAAAATTTCCATTATTTCCACATTCCAACAAGCAAATACAACTTTATAATTTTCAACAAAGTAATTTTGAACTCGAAAATTTGCAATATCTGATCCACCTCGTCACATAACTTCTCAATTTCTCGGCTAATATTCCATTTCGAGATGTACCTTATTTTCCACCCACGATCTAAAAATAAAAGATCATCGTCGTCACCTAAATCTTCTTCCAACGTTTTTCGTCAATTGTTTTCTCGATTTTCAGTCGAGAAAATACGACGAAAAATACTAGGAAAAAGATCAGAATACAATAGAAATCCTAAGCTTTGAATATTTTTCGCAAGTCAATATCATTTTGCAGCGTAATATTGTAATATAAGGATCGGTTTTCTCTTCTCTATTTTCAAATAAATTTTTCTTATTTATTTTCTTACATAAATTATAAATAATACTCACTATATATAGGTAAATTGTTATACTATTGACAATAATAATACAATTCAAACGTTTCAAATTTTAAAAATCATTAAAAATTATCAGGATTCATTAAATTATTCGTTAAAACATATTAAATGTAGAGAGAAAGTAATTATTAAGATTGAATTTGTCCATCATTAAACATTTTAATTATAAATATAAGTTTAATAAATTATATTCTTTGATATCTTCTCAATCATATATAGTTTAATACCTTGAAGTTCGTACAAGATAGATAGAACAGATATTACTTTGTCTATAATGTCGATAAATCAATCGATAATGGATTGATAATGGATCGACAAAATTTAATACTAAAAACGATAATTGATTACGCTGATCAAGCATATTTTCTACTATACAAACTTCATACACTTTATCATTATATATTTATAACTTCCAGCAAAATCTACTTTTTTTTTATTTTAATAAAGATTATTTAAATTTAAAAATTTCCTCCCCTGATTTGATTATCAAAATCATTGAAATGAATTTAGAAATATTATTGTTATTATTTTTAAAATATACATTTTCAGCTAATAACTCATAATTTTCTCCATTTTCGTATTTTCCATTTGAAAAATACGATCGTACAAATATATAGAAAACAGAATTATTCATTGAGATATTATTGAGTGCAAGAAATGAGTAAACAAATGTTGAGTCAATTAATTATATTCAATTAACTGTCGCAGAAGGACAGATAAAAATTCTTCCTTATCGCATGAGCTTCCCCATTACAACTATTTCCTGCATTTTGATTTCATCTATTTTACATATAATGATTATTTAAATATTCTGTTCACAGTAAAAGAATCCATTAACCGAAAAAATTCTATAAACGTTGATACATTACAACGATATATTGACTTAAACTCGTTGCTTGACTCGATTGTACACATCACAACGTGTTTCAACTAATCTACTTAAAAATGAGAATACTATTTGACAGCAAAACTTTAGCTTTCATAAAACAAGCTTATTAATACTGATATTCGATTGTTTTTTCATCTCTATTTTTCCCAGTTTTCAACGAAATTTTTCCTCGAAACTGCGATCAAAACAAGATATCGTTCACCTTTCCTTCTCCACGATTATAATATTCTCGTCAGGTGGCCTGGGAAGGAGGCGATGCCACGAGACGTAAGCCGTGCCAGCCCTTTCTGACCCGAAATTCGTTCAATCCCGAGGAGGTCGCCTTCCGCGGGAACCGGAAGCCAGACAGAGAGAGAGAGAGAAGAGGTTTCGAGCTGCGATTCGAGACACGTAGAAGAAATTTATTCGCGGGGGAGGGGAGGCGGATCGCGTATGCAGACCGGTGTGCTCATCTCTGCTCGAGTTTCTTGGGGGCAGTTTCATCGGTTCGAGAAATGCTCGAATTTTGCTTCGACTTCCGTGTTCTCGAAAACTTGTCAATGGGCAGTCTCGAATTATGTCAGGTATTGGCGGGGATGAAAGTTTCACTCGAAATGTTTGCAAGGAATTGGATGAAGTTTGGGCAGGAAGGAAGCGTTGAAGGTATTTTTGCCTCGAGTCTTTGTAGAATCTTTGATTATAGGTTGAATTTTCGGATGATAGAATTTTTCTCTTGCATTGTTATGAATTTTTAAATAAGTAATTGAATGATGTGGTCTTGCGTGCAGATTGTACACGTATGTAGATTTTTATTATAAATGATTTTTTTGAAAGAATTACATTTTTGCGATTCGTGTAAAGTAATCATGAATTATTTGAGATTTTGGAAAGGAATATTCGCTCCAAAGATATTTGCTTTAATTTAATATTTTTTATAGTAAACAAACAAAATGTAATTGCTAAAAATGCAATTTAGAACCAATTTTTAGCAAATATTAAATTTTATTAAAAATAGAAGAAACGAAATTTGATTTTAATTAGACGTGATAAATTTTTCTTCTTAATGTTTGTAGAGTTTGTAAAAATTATTGTAAAATAATGAGTAAAGAACTTGTTAAATTAAATTTTAGAAATATAGAAAAGAAGATGAAAGCTCTTAGGAAGATGATGTATATAATAACATAATTGTCTTTTTTAAGAAATTTAATGTATAATATAATAAAATATTATATTTTTTTAATATGATTATTAATTATTAACAACAAAAGATACATAACGTTTATATCGAGCAAGAACATTATTTAAAATACCATCATGGACGCAATATCATAGGAACAACTTATAAAAGGAGATAGAGTCGTTTTAGCTAAAGAAAACCTCGTTGCTCCTAAAATTTTTCCCTTAAGTATAGCAGAGTTTAATTTTCATGTGATGTCTACGGCGAAGTGTCCGGCAAGTTCTCGAGCGACTCGAAACTTGTATAACTTTTCGAGAACTCGATAAATTTCTGCAACCTTTCCCTGTAGCTAAACGTAGTCCCCTCTAGATTTAATTACACTCCGCTGAACTTGCGGTGGCTTGTTAACCCTCTGAAAGCTGTGTACTTAATAGACCTTTTTAACTGATCGAAACTTTCCAAACGTTTGCCTACTTGTCTTTTTTCATCCTCCTCTTCCTCCTCCTCATCTCCCCCCTCCCTTTTGATTTTCTTTTTCTCTTTCATTTTTCAAATGTAATTCCCTCGAAGCCTGTGTGTTTCGAAAGTGATTCCGTTAAAATTAATTAGTAGGAAAAATATTTGCATTATATTCATCGTGGCATTTAAATTAATTACGCCCAAGAATATTAAATATTGTCGTTTTTTTTTTCATTGCTAGAACGTGAGAAAGAAGAATTTAATATCATAAGAATGAAGGGTAGGAAAATACTCTGTATAGAAAAATAGGGATATTTTTGTTAACACTTTCTCTAACCGCTGTATGGAATTTAGAATATTTTTTTAAAAAAAATTCCATTTCCATTGTGGAATATTATATTATATTTAATTTGTATACTCTCCATTAAAATTTTATCATATTCAAATATTTTTAAATCGAGAAAATCCCGCTTAATACGAGTCTCTCCGTTATTTATTTAGCCAATCTGGTTTAAAACTTTTTAACGATCATAACGAATCGTTTTATTCACATTATTTATGGTTATTCGGCGCAATTCGATTTTAGTTTATAAATAGGATCCATATATTTCATCCAATGGCGATTTTTTTCGAATTCAAAAAAAAAAAAAGAAAAAGAAAAAAAATATTCTTCATTCCCATTTTCCATTGTAAAATTCCTGATTTTGAATTTTGTTCGGTAAATACGCTATACTTAATACATTATATATATATATAAAACTTATATCATTTCTTTTGTCTCTTACGAGAAGTATTGTTGTACTAATATTCGAACAATAACTTCTTCTTTCAAAACATTTTGAAATCGTTCCCGAGCACGATAATAACCGACACCAAAACGCGGCATTTCGTTATTAATGTATAATAATTTTCGCTACATCCACTACGATATGCATCGAATAAATGAACAATTGAAACGTAAATGCGCGCCGACACTCGAACGCGCTATATTTTATCACAACGATAAATAGATTTCGTAATTTAGCAGTGGGCGCTGAGAATTATGGCTGCCAACTCGCAAAATATATGTTAATGGTTGGCGCCGAAAGAGTCCCAATTTTTCCAACGAATTGGCCATTTTTCGCCATTATACGTGTATTTTCGTTTAGCGAGCTGATATTATCATTCAATTAATAGTAGTAGTTTTTTAATTTTCAACGTATTCTGTGATCGAATGAAACAATTCAATTTGAGGTATTTTATTTAATTCTGATTATTATTCTGGTTAAAATATTTTATTTTGAAACGTACGAGAAATATGAAATTTTCTTCCTTTTTGCTATTCTTCTTGAGAATAAATAAATAATTCAGATTATAAATCTTTAAAAAATTTATATAAACTTTATTTAAAAGATGTCTTATAGCATGAAGTATATAGAGTTTTATTAATACATAGCCTTTAAAGTATGGTACAATTTTTATGCAATCAAATACATTTAAAATAAAAAGTGGAAGATATAAATTTTTCAAATGGCTTCAATTTGGTTTCCAATTTGAAAACCATTTAATTATACCAAATGAAATTTTTTTTCCATCCTCTTTTGTTTTAGAGCTTGGCCTAAATGCACGAAACCTTTTGTATATAACTTCAATCATATTGAATATATTATTTTTAGAAATATGAAAGAAACGTTATAAAAATTGTACAATATAGAAAGATAATGTGATAATAATAATAATTTTTTTTATAGATGAACGGTCTTTGATGTTCTCAAGGCGTTTGACTACCAATATCTTTTCTTATTCGTGATAAAATAAACGATATTTGTACGATTCTTTAATGGAAAATTATTCGACATTATCTACGATTTAAATAATGAAAATGTTCATAAAATTCGGAATCAAAACAAACTATCAAAGTATCTACACTTGATCAAAAATTTATTCGACGAAGAAAAGTATTCATGACGAATTGTAAAAATTTAATTCCATGGTCTATTCAACGAAATGGCATAAATCCGAGTGGAGAGCAGGTAGACGCATCATTAGATAACAAAACGGCGTTAAAATGCTCTCGAGCTCTCGGTTATACCCGGCTTTAGTTTAGCGAGTAGACACTGTGGCAAAAGCTTTTTGTCAAATCGTCTGAAAAGATAAAGCGAGAGAAGCATCTTAAAGCGGCAACGAGGCTCGCTCCATCAAGTCAGCCTCGTCGTAAAGAGTGACTAACGATGCCACGACGACGACGTTCCATCCTGCATAGAATCCACGTTGCGAAATTGTTCCGTTTCGGAGGATACGGCTTCCATTGTGCTCCTCTTCTATTATCCTCTCCTTTTCGTATGTATCGTGATTTATATCGTGCTTACACTATAAGAAGATCCTTCAGTAGTATCCTTCGGTATTATCTTTCAGAGATCACTTCGTTTTTAATGAGGGTATGATAATACCTCTGTATTCATGTAATCGTGAAAGAGAGTCTTCTTTGATACAACGCATAACTTCTTTCTGCGATTAATAGATACCTATTTCGACATTGAAGGTGTTATTCAGAGTTGAAAAGAAGACTGTGAGGAGGAGAGGAGGAAAGTTTTTTTTCTTCTATTTCTATTTAAACATTTTCAAAATCTCGAGTTCGCATTACACATCGATATGAAGGAGAATTAAGATTATGTCCGCGTTTCTTCTTGCCTTTTTTAAGCTTCAGGTGACGATATTGTAGATGGATCATAAATAATTTTAAGTAATTACAAGTTTTTTTTTTAAATTATATACTTGAAATTAATTATTCTGTATAGAGAATTATCAAGCTATTTATGATAAAGGATTATTAGTTCACGAAATATTTTAACTTAAATTTTTAATAGTTTCATTATTTCAATGTAACTATTTTTTAATACCGGAATTGTATTTTCAGGATAATTAATTATTCAATTTTTCATTTTGTAGTCTTCATTGAATAAAAGTGTTGATTTCAAAGATCTTAAAGATATCTTTTTCTATCACTGAACATACTACGATAATAAAGCTTAATAAAATGAAAACATTATTATTAAAAATATTCGAAATTCATTTGATTGCTTTTATATCAATTAAATTATATACTTAAATAACGAAATGGTGTTATGAAACAGTTTCTATTAAATGGATATATATGCAATTTTTATATTTTTGATAATTATTAATTCCTGTTTATTACTTTTCAGAGATAATCGCGCGTACACATAAAAAAAATATTGTATATTATGTAACGTATTATGTTTCAATTTTTATTATTTCTTCTCGATTCTATCAATTTTAAATATTTTATCTATCACTAGATTCAAACATCCAAAATCTGAAAATCGTCAAAAATTCCTCGAATCCCCTGAATTTAAAATTTCACCCATATCAATTCGATTCCCAACAAACCATCGTAAAGAACTGGCCTATCACGTCGCATCGACGAACCCCCACGTATTCCTGGAGAAGAGACGCCGGGAAGAAAGCGGGAAAAACTCCACTGGGAGCTCGAGTCGCGCTCGAATTGCAAGGAAGGAATAACTTGGTATTCTATTAAAGAAACAAGCCTGTGGCGAGAGGAGGATCGCTGAGAGGGGAGTTGGTTTTTGCCTCGCGCGACGCTGGCGAATATTTGAGGCGGCCACGTTTCTCCGCCTCGAGCCCGCCATTGGGAATTAGCGGCGAGATGCTGTGAAACTC
>NW_006263570.1:601953-603481 GCF_000469605.1 Apis dorsata
AAAAGAAGTTCTCGAAGGCTCGAGCCATCCACGTTAATATCGGCGCTTGTTGCCGCGCGATGATGAATGCGAAATGCGCGTTACACGGATATGCGAGCAGGGGAATGGATGGAAGAGGGAAGGAAACGAGGATACTTGGCGGTTTCTTGGTGGATGCTCGGAATTGCTTTGCGGGCGGAAGAGGGATTAGTTTCTTTCCAATTTTCTTTCGACTCGGCTGACGGAATATCGTTTTTAAGAGAAATTGTGGTTGGGTGATTAATTACTGGGACGTTGATCTTAAATTGGGAGGGTATGGTGTCAGGTTTTTGGTGCGAAATTTGTGATATTTCATTTCTTGGAAGTTTTATGAAGTTAAATGTGTTAAAAGAAAAGAACATTTATCGAATATTACGTATATTATGTTCAAATCTTCAAATTGTTTAAAATAAATTATTATATAATATAAAATTATATTATATAATATAATTTTATATTATATTATATATATAATATTATATATTTTATATATTATATATATAAATTATATTAATATAAAATTATTTAAAATAAATATTTTATATATTTANAAGTGAACTCTGTTTGAAATGAAGGATGATTCCATAGGATTTTGCATAGGAAGACAGAATTATTTTCACCTATTTTAGAAAAATTAAGATTAAAAATGAAATATTGAATCAAGAAATATATTCATGAGATATCTTTATGTCAATCGAGATTTATTTATCAATTATTTATTAACCTATTCAAGTTAAATGACTTATTTTATATTTTCATAGTAATAATAATAGCTAGAACCTACATCAACTCATACTATCCAAAATCTAAGCGAAAAGGAAAGACGCAGAATTTTGTTTAACAACGTGTTACAACTAACTAAAAAAAAAAATAATAAAAAGTAGATCCGCAATCCCTCTTGCTGCAAGAGAATTACGCAACACAACCGTTCCAATCATAACAGTAAATTTAAATAGAAAAACTTCATCGTTTCGTGACTAAAGTTTCCCCTCCCCCCCTCCCTCAATCTCCTTACAATTACTCTTCATCTCAAACTCTCAAGATTCGCAATACATCTTCAAACTGCACGCTTCAAACTTTCAAACGAACAATCCCGACCCGCGTGGAAAATTATTCGAAGCGTCTTCCACGTACTCGTCGCTTGTCTCCTGTTTCTCGCCAGATGTCTCGGATGTACAGGAATCTCAGGGTGGTAGTCCTCCCGGCTGAGGATCGCATCTGTCTCGGGACGTTTGACGCCTATGCGTCTCCCGACGACACGGGAGAAGGTGGGTCTTCAGCCATCGGGATGGGGATTTGAGGCGACAGGGATGAGGGGGAGAGGAGGGTTGCTGCAGCGCATTATTGGTGGAAAATCATGGGTGGAACGTGATAGCTGGAGGACGCGAGGGAAAATCGTTTTAACGCGAGAGCATGCGACGTCGTTCGACAGGGTTTAGATAAATGGAAATCCTCGAGTTAAGCGTGACTTCTCTGCCGTTCCCTGACGGGCGAGCTCGAAAACGGGGGT
>NW_006263570.1:603514-609971 GCF_000469605.1 Apis dorsata
TCGGGGCGGAAGGATAAATTGGCTGAGACTTGGTTCTTCTCTGCTTTCGTGGCGAAAGAATTATTAGTGACGTCACATTTGGCCACGTAAGGATTCAGTTTCAGGAATATTAATTGCAATGTGTGCTTTCTTCCAATGTATTCCAACGTGTGGAATATTTTTTTTTTTTTTTTAATTTTTGTATCGAGTAGTTTAAGAATGGATTTATATACGAGACATCGGATCTGCTTTTGATATTTCAATTTTCTCAGTATTATTATATTATATTGTGGATAAATTTTTTAGATGAATGTTGAAGGGAATTTACATTAATCCATATATCAATAAAAATTAACGATTTAAGAGAGTATATTCAATTTAAACTTTTTAAAATTTATTATATGAGAGATTTTCATTATGTATATAATTGATATAAATTTCTTGAAAACGAATTTTATTATTTTCTTCATAATTAATAATCGTAACTTTTCAAAAAAAAACTAAAAAAATTATTCTATTTTAAAAGATAATCAAAAACTTTTTGTTTAATGAGAGAGCTTTGTTATTGAATATATTTCTTATAAAAATTGAAAATTTTTAAATTAATTGATGAATAATTTTATAAATATTCTCGTTTCTTATAAAATATACGATAATTTCTTGTAGCAAGTATTCAAATATTTTCTTTTTCCAAACTATATTACAAAATAAAATTATAAAGGATTATAAAATCATTTTTGAAGAATCGATGTATAATTTTTTACCATTTCTTCGAGAATTATCTCCGAATTAACTTTATTTATTTTTAAATTAATCAATCCGCCTTTTTTCTTCCATCAATCTTCCATAAATACTACATTACTCCATATGATGTATCTCCTTCGATGTCTCAACATCAAGGTCGTAACATTTCCTCGAATTATTGTCGTGAATTAATTATCAATGAAGCCGATCCTCGCCCTTTCTCGACTTCGTCAAGGGCGAGGAAACCGCAAGGGCCGCACAGAAGTGAAATTTATGGAAATGCAATGGTACATTGGCAAGCGCTTTGCGAAGTTCGAGATGGAAGATCTCGAGATGGTTGCATGTAGCATTGAATTGAATGTGTATTATTATCATTGTATAACGGAGCGATGCTATTATTTATTCGGCGGCGAGAAGAAATATTACATTTTCAAACCACCCCCTCCCCTTCTCCTCCTCCCAAAACCACCCCTTTCTTGTCTTCTTTTCCCAAGTTCCTCGTTTCCTTTCTTCCCGCCTCTTGTTGCCTCTCTATACCTTTTGTCCTGGCCCGGGGTGAGCACCGGCTCTCCATTACCATTTATAGTGATTCTCGAAGCACCTCAGAATCAAACCTAACCGGGCTATGCACACTCAAAAACGCATATTTGCGCGCGCCATCATGCTTGGCCGCGTTGAATTGCAAAGCGACACGCGTGTCACCCTCACTGTGGAAGAACTCAGTCGAATCACTGTCCTCTGGTCTCGCGTGAAAGAGCGAGGTTATCGCGGTTTCTTCGAGCTTTGCATCTTGATGCAACTCCCTGCTCGTTTCTCGATAGGGGTGTACCGTTCTCACGACAATATATTCTCGATATATTTATTCAGTCTTGAATGATAATAACGAATGGTTGGAACGTTTTTTCTAGTTTTAGTCGTAAAATTTATGTTTGTTACTATTTAAGCAAATTTCTTCGAAATTGTTATATAATAGTTTGGAATTGGAAAAATAGTTAAGGAATTGAACTATTTTTTTTTCCTATTGATTATTTTGAATATTATATATTTAATATTATATAAAATATTATAATAATATAATATATTGAATATTAAGAATTTGAATCAGCATTTTTGTATAGAAGATTGCTTAAATTTAATATATCTTCATATATCTTCATATATCTTTATACAATTTTATCGAGTACAAAGATATTATTGCTCTTTTCTTATTCGAATACTTTATGAAAGAGTGAAATGATTATATAATTCAATTCTCAATTAATAATTATTACAATTTCACTATCATTCACTAATTATTATTATTTTTAATTATATTTTTATTAAGGAATTTATTATTAATTAAATTATGTAAAAATTTATATTAGCTACTATTTTTAAAGAAAATTTCTTCGAAACTATATTTTTTTCTATTGAAATTTATTATTAATTATTATTAATAACTTAATATATTATATTAAAAATCTGGATGAGCATTCTTGTACAGAAGATTGCTTAAATTATATATCTTCGTTATACAATTTTATCGAGTACAAAGATATTATTGCTCTTTTCTTATTCGAATACTTTATGAAAGAGTGAAATGATCATACAATTCAATTCTCAATTTATAATTATCAATTAATAATTTGTTATTAATAATTTCGTCACTACACTAGTCATTATTTTCTAATGCATGGTCATCATTTTATTTATCAATATAATAAATGTAATATTTTTATTAAGGAAGGAACAACACATTTATTATCAGTTAAATTGCGTAATAGAATAATTAATGTGAGAAAGCATCCGCTTAATCCTCATTTGGATAATCCTAATTTTGCAATGAGCCACATGTGTAATGCACGTAACAGACGTGTTCTCTCATGAAGAGATTAAATTTAACCCACCGATACGCGTCGACAATTCCGTAACATCATCAATGATCGTACATAATCGAAGTACTCTGCACAACAGTCAGTAGGTATATTATACTGTTGTATTATACGAAAATTGTTACCACAGCATGTTTACACACGTTATTGTTCGTCCAGCGAAATGTATATCTTCATGGTTGTTGCTCATCATTGTTCAATCACAATTTGAAGATTTCACCTTTATGAAAATAATTAGACGTATCTTATTATTTCGATGATAATAAATCTTTCGCTAATTAGATGGAATATTTATTAAAATAATATTGTTACAATTCTTTTTCTTAATTGAAATAACATTCCTTGATTTATTCTCATTATTTTAAAGTACGAATGATTTCATTGTGATTTATCAAAAATATATATTTTCAGATGAAACATGGAAGTATCACATCAATTTTTTTATAGTTTCAAAATATATTGCGAAGATCAACATTTTGTATAATTTTTTTTTACATACGTATATGATTATATTTTATTTATTATTAATGTAAATATATATAATTTCCAATATATCAGCAAAAATAATTAATACTATCATTAGATTTTCTCTTGTATATGCATAAAAATCGTAATTGAAATTATTATGCTTCAATTATTGGACTTTCTAATTTAATTGATTTCAGAAATAATTTTATAATTTAATAGCATTATAAAACGAATGTTTCACTTTTAATCTTTTGCTGAATCTATCTCATGAAATTGTTGATCTCATATCCTTTGAAAAACAAAAAAGAATTAATAGAAAATATAAACTTACAATTATTATCGTCATTTCTATTTAGAATTTATTATCAATGAATTAGTAATGGATTGTTCTATCAAAATTATAAATGAACTATTTCCTCCCATAATAAATCTCAATCATAATACTATTTTATTCTACAACAAAGATCAATTAAAAATATCAGATTTATAAAGTGGTGTTCACGAAATAAGTAAGTGAATTTTAAAGACTTTTGCTTCTTTCTCAAAAGAAGGTTTCGACCAATGATCCTGGACAGAAACGAGTATAACGTGGGTATCACAAAAGAAAAGATCAATCAATTTTTTCGGAAGCTAACAGGCTGCGCGCCTCTTTCACGTTATCTAGGTCGAATCTTTCTTTGAAGGTGCTTCTGTGAAAGAAGAAATCTTCAGTCGTGCTTTCGACTTCATTCAAAGCTCTTCACCTTCGAACGTATTTTCTGATCTTTCCTCAGGTTCCAAGGCTGTGCATATTATTCTCCTTCGCTTCACGCGAAGTGTAACACGAACCAGAAATGGTCCGTGTTAGAATGAACGAGTGTTTGTATTTCGAAAAGGAAAAGAGCGATGGCGAAATGTGAACTATTTATTCGCTCTTGAATATTGATTTTTAACGTTTGATAGAAGGAAGAAAATTAATGTTGCGATAATATTGTATTGTTATTAATTTTCTTTTTCTTTTGAAAAAATATCTGATTGTTTTGAATAATTTGAATTACAGAATTGTGTTTTTTTTTTTGAAATTTATGCGTTTATGGATATATAGATATAATTTCTAATAGAGATTACATAATATATGATAAAACATTAATTGATTCTTATATTCCAATTTAGAAGATTAAAAATTAAAATTAATATCATAACAATAAAATAATTTGAAACAACTTAAAATAATTTGATTTCCAATTATATGAATTAATAATAATCTTTCCTGCTAAATTTCTATTAAACTTACAATTAACTCTATAAATTAATAATAGAAACAAAATTAAAAATCCACATTTCTTCCATTCAATATTATCTATATCCTAATTAAAGAGAGATTAAAAAGTGAAATTAATATCACAATTTCTTAATTTTTTATTACTCAAATAAATAAAAATAAAATTTTAAAATAATTTAAAATAAAATAATTTGATCTCCAAATGTATGAATTAATAACAGAATAACAAAAATTAAAAATCCATATTTCTTCCATTCAATGTTATTTATATTCCAATTTAGGAGATTAAAAATTAAAATTAATATCACAACTTCTTAACTTTTTATTGCCCAATAAAATAATTTGATCTCCAATTGTATGAATTAATAATAATCTTTACTAAATCTATATTAAACTTACGATCAATTCCATAAATTCAATACGCATGTACAAATTGTTTGACAGCTCGAACAAACAATCGACTTAAACTTAGTTTCTCTTAATTAAACCCAAACATACAATTTATCCAATTTCAATCAAATATCTATAACCGGAATAAAACGCAAAAACTCAATAGAAACCACAACGACATTTTAAACGCACGAAATGAAAATCTTACAAATACTTCTCGATGAAATAGAAAAACTCGTTATCCAAAAAGTAAGCGTTTCTCGATTGGAACCGGTTCAACTATAGGAAATCACGAGCCAATTTCGATCAAAGGCGAAGAGGTTGATGACCCTCGTCAAAATTCGTTCCTCCGACGACTCACGGAACCGGGCATTGGAGAAACGGCTGTTTTAAACACTCCATTACGCAAATTAACTTTTGTAGCCTGCGATCTATCGACAAAAAGGTGATACAGGATATGCCTCCCCCCCTCCTTTATTTGGCCTCGGGCCAGACGTTCGTTCGAGGTATTTTGTCGCGAGAGAACACCATGCGTATATTTTCCTATGTCGAAAACATGGGAATCGCGTTTCAATGGTTGGATCGAATCGATGCCGACACCTCAGATGCTCGATCTCTAATAGAGGGTGACATTGTGTGTGTGTGAGAGAGAGAAACTCTTGGTGAATTTATACAGGAGGAATCGTAGACTGAGGAACAGTGTTATGAGGTTATGATAATGTAATATAGATGTATTCTTGTGTTTGTTATTTTGTTCATTGATAATATGAAGAGGGTTGTATGAAAGGGAAGCGAGAGTTGGCATGGATTGAAATCAGCCTCATCTTTTTAGATAACGTGGCTCTATATATGTGACCTCTTTGGAAGTATAGTAAAGAGAAAGAAGGTTAATATTAGATGTCATTCTTATCTTTAATTGACCTGGATTCACTGATTATATCTTTGTACTTGATAATTCAATATGATAGATGATTGGAAAGAAACTTTAAGTTATTTTAAATTAATCAAGTATAGATATTGTTTTCTTTGTATTTTGGCAATTGTATATTAAAATACATATATATATTATACAGGTAAATTATAGTGCTCAACTATATCTTGGAAATACAGAATAAATTATATTTAATGTAATTAGAATTAAAAAGAATATCCTTTGAATATCGATTTAATTCGAAGAATTTTGGATTCATTTAATAATTTTTCGTGTTTTTGTATTCATATATTAATAAAAATAAAAGTTTATTTTTATAAAATTAACAGCATTAAAACGATTTCAGATCATTAAAATAAATTAGATTAGAAAGTGGAAATTATTTTATTCCAGAGAATAAAAAACATTTTGCCAATTTTCCATTTGAATATTCAACTCGAATCTCCTCTAACACGAAAGTTTCCAAAAATTTCACAAACTTTGATAAAAAAATATTATTCACTTGTCGCAAAGAACACATTATCTATTCTCAGGAAAAGCAGCAGACTCGCAAAATTCCGTGCGCAGCTTGTCGGTTCGGTTGCCTCGTATCGGGCAGCATTTGTACCCAGCAGCCTAGCTGGTTGCCGCGTGTCAGGCGCGCGACGATGACCGAGGAGTTAAATATTCCCCCGTGTTCCATGCTAAAAAGGGCTCGTGCGCTCGATAAGGAAAGAAAGCGTGGAGGGGAGGGAGGGAGTGCGACTAATACAGCATCCCCAAGGATCTAACCCTACGCTACGCTTCGAACCCTCCCCTTTCCTCCGCCCCTTC
>NW_006263570.1:610371-610577 GCF_000469605.1 Apis dorsata
TCCTTTCCATGTCCCGTCTGCCTGGGCTACAATCCATCAAATGGCCCGTTAAATATGAATGATCGCGCGCGGCAAGCTGGGTTTTGCATCGACTCGCTCTCCTCCGTGCCTCTAACGCGATAAATTAACGAAATCTCGGGTAAAGGGAGGTCCGAGAGGGTACACGCTCGTCTGGATTCGTTTGGTCGGTGTTGCGTTGGCGGGGT
>NW_006263570.1:610667-611997 GCF_000469605.1 Apis dorsata
CGTTTATCGGGAAATTCGATTACCGCGATGCGTTTGCCAAGTGTGGCAAGTTTCGGAAAGCTGGATGGGTAGCTCGTAATCCGTATGGGTTGGCTCGTTGAACGTTTGAATTGTAATGAAGCGAAGTTATCGTGAATGTTATATTAGATCGTTTTGATAGATCGTTTCGTTTCTTCGTGAGAATGAATCGTTCAAATAAGTAAAAGTTTTATATAATTCGTTATGTTGGTAAAAGAATTTTCGATCGTGCTTTGAAATGGAGCTTCAACTTTCTTGAAATTAGGTCAAATATCTTTAGTTCTTTTTTTTGAAAAGTTATAAGGATTAAGAAAGTTATAAGTTTACATTGGATGACGTGTAAGAAAAGTTTTGAAAAATTTGATGGAAATTAGGAGGATAAAATAATGAAAGTCGTTTTTTATAGATTCGTGTCGATTATGTGATATGTTGAAAATTTCATTGATATTGGAAAAGGAATATTTTATTATATTCATATATAAAATTTTCGATCATCCTTTAAAGTGTAATAAACTTTCTTTCTTTCTTGAAATTGGGTCAAACGTCTTTGGTTTTTTTTGTTGAAAAGTTATAAGGATTAAGAAAGTTATAAGTTTATACAGGATGACGTGTAAGAAAAGTTTTGAAAAAATTGATGGAAATTACGAGAATAAAATAATGAAGGTCATTTCCTACAACTTTTTTATCTGTAATGAAAAATTAAACAATACTTTTTTTAGATTCGATTACGTTGAAAATTTCATCGAAATGGATTGATATTAGAAAGAGAATGTTATTATATTCCTATAAAAAATTTTAGATTAATTTATTCAATATCATGCACACTTGTTTTTGTGCCTTTTGTACCAATAAATCGAGTGAAAATAAATAATTCTGTATATATGTATGAAACTTTTTTTTATAAATGATTTTATTACACGCAGAAATACAAAGTATTCTAATACATTTATATCGATTTCGTTCTTTATGATTGATTTATTTATACTTGAAATCAATTACTGTATTATCACAAGCCCATTATACTCTGCACCTTTTGCACATCTTTTGCATCACTCTCATCGCCAAACTGCACAACAAAATTACAAGCATCTACAAAACAAAAAAAAAAAAAAAAAAACTTAAAAAGGGGTCGTGCATCCTCGACGCCCAACTCAGGAAATCGTCTCAGGAAATTTCGCTTTTTCCGCGGTCAAAGTCGCGTCACTTTCTCCACCCCTGGTCTGGGGAATCTCGTTTCCACGCCGTTCCCACACACATCGCCGCGGCAAAAATAGGATCCCTTTGTCGGCAAAGGGAGAGCGCGTCGCCCCCT
>NW_006263570.1:612613-617108 GCF_000469605.1 Apis dorsata
GGGAGGAGGAAGTTGGCCGCGGAACCGGAAGACTTTAGGAAATGAAAAAGTTATGCTTCGACCTGCAACTTCGCTTCCGCCTTTCCTTCCGACCCGAAAACTTGAGGAGGTTGGACGAATAATGAACCCTCGCGTGGCTCGGGGTTGGGTTCCGGTGTCGAGGGAGGGAGGGAGGAAGGTTTTGGAAGAGAATTTTTGCGAAGATAGGGGGAAAATAGTTTTGGCTCTTCGAGGATTCGAAACTTTGCGCGATCGAGATATATATAATAGTTAGGATCTTAAAATGGGGGTTAAGTTAAATCCCCAATATTTTAAGAACTTTAAGTAATTTTTGAAAGTGAAAATTCTTTTTTATGATAAATGAATTGTTCGAACGTAGAAAAGTGTAATAGTATTAGAATTATATAGAAATAAATTTTCGAAAATGATGATGTTCGAACTTTCATATAGTCTTATGTATATTTTGTTTTTGTAAAATTGGATAAAAGAAAGGATTGACACTCTTGTCTTTATCAATATCAATATCAATATCTTTTTATTCGATTTTATTTTATTTGATTAATTTTTTATTTTTGTTTGATTTTGTATATTATATCTTTCGCTTATTGTGTACATCTTCTGATTCGCTTAAAGATCTTGTGCAATTTTTAAACAGACTCGTTCTTGAAGTCTTGATAATTCTCCTGTGTAATTCCAAAGAGCAACGAGCTAAATTGTCGCGTTAAAAGCCATAAAGATGCTCGTTAATTCGATATCACTTCCTTGTATCAGTACGCATTAACGAAACATGAAAGTGCAAGCGCGAATATGTAGAGAATAATGACATTTTCTTGGAAATAGTGGATAATTAAGCTGCACTTTTAATGAAGAAGCTGCGTAAGATTTTGTTTAAGAATTTTGCTTCTTATAAATTTGTTTGCTTGATAAAGAAATCACATCTTTGTGGATTCTGACATATTTAGTTGTTTTCAGAATTATTTATTCTCAGTTATCATTTCAAGAATTTTTATATGTTCATTATTCAAGGATTTGAATCTTTGATTTTGATATCGTATGAGAAAAGCACGACAAAGACTTTGTTTCAAGTGAACTAAAGATATCAAATTAAAATTAAAGATTTTATCGTATAGATTTTTTAAATAATTTTAATATTCCATTCTGAAAAAATGAATTCTTTGAATGATAATATTAAATTAATTATGACTGCTATTATATCAACAATTTAATTTCCAAAATTTGCCAATTTTAATTTCTTAAAAATTATAATGTATTACATATTTAAATTCTTTTTGAAAGTTTATATTGTGAGAAAATTAATAGCATTTTATCTAAAAATTATCTAAAAAAAATTAAAATCACCTCTATTTTTAAAAAATATTTCAAAAATTTTCTTTCTTTATTTTTTTTAAATAATTTATAAATATTGATCCATATTATTGTGAATACCATAAGACAATACTGTATAAATACAGCATAAAATTTGCTAATTATTAATTAAAATTATATTGTTCTTTTTTTGTAATAATTGTTATCAAAAATACAAGAAGAAGGAAAATATTTATCAGAATGTATTTTAACATTGATCATTTGTTAAATGTTACAAAAAATAAAATTTGTAGTTAGCATCAATTAATATATCTTAAAACTAAACTAAAATATTTCTTCTCGATAAAAAAAAGGCAAACCAATCTGATAATTAGTGAACACTATTACAAAAATATCGTTTCAGAAAAGCATCGTGCATTTATCCGTATACTTTGTAAATATTATATCGGAAAAACATATATGAAAGATGATATTAAAATTGCTATGGAAGTAATTTAGTCCACCTACGATGGCCAACTTTTATTCCACAGGATTTGTATACGAAATGAAGCGATTTGGCCAAGCAGAATGGAATAAGCGAATTTCGCAGAAGATTTGTATTTCGTATTTCGTATTTCGTTGGTAACTACTAATTGTATCAGTTGTAAAAATTCGAAGAATTGCATATTCTCTTTGTAAAATTTGATTTTCATTTCGCAAAATTGATACGTGTGAATAATTTCGAATTTATTTCGAAAATTGAATTACAATATGATTACAATATGAAAAGTTTCGTATTGTTTTTGGCTTTTATTTTATTATTTCTTTTTTTTTTTAATTTTATTCCTTTCATTTTCTATTCTTTCATTCCATAAGTATATTGCTTTTAATTGAAAATCTCTTTTATATTATATTTGAAGTTATTAATACTGTTTGAATAAAATATGAAATATGAGAGGATAAAACAAAGGAAATATATTTTTTTAGGGCTCATTGAAAATTGTGGGATATGGGATTAAAAGGAAGCGATTTTTCAAATAAAAAATAATTGTGAAAGGATATAGAATAAAATTCGTTCATTCAAAGTTTTTGATAACATTTTATCTCAAAATTCGTTTTGAATACTTATGATATATTCAAACTCTATTTTCCATAAAAAAGTTCTATTTTATATTTCATTTTTCAATTTATCTTCCCTTGTTTCCCAAAAATTGCAAACAATTTACAAATATTATAAAAATAATATTAAAAATAATCAAAAATTATGTATCAAAAATTTGAAACCTATCAATTAATGACAAAAATTAAGAAACAAATTAATCATTTGCAATTTTTTTTATTTTTATTAAATAACAAGTTTTTTCGAATATGCTTGCATTAAAAAATAAGATTAACTTAAACGCAAAATCTACAAATAAATTGACAAATGATTAATTCCTGATTTCTTAATTTCTTTCGTATACAAAAATTTCCCTAATCAGAAGCGATTAATAGAACGAATCAAGCTTAACGTCCAAAACGAATAACATCCACCAAGAAAAATGCTTGCTGGCCAACCGATTCCACAAAGATCCTATCATACGATACTTCGTAATGATCATAACTCACGGGAATAATCGTAAAAGGGATAACTTGCGTGCACGTAACACGGGTATAAAGCGGTTAATGGGTGGGAGGAAAGTGTAGGAACAAGCAATGGCCAGCAAACTTTCGTTCCCTGGGAATTGTCCAGTCGTGGACGGGGGTGGCATAAGCGGATGCCGGTGGTTGCTTGTCTACACTTTTTAACTTCCGCTCGGCCGGTAATTAGTTCGCATTAGCCGGTGAATCGCCGGTGGCCCAAAGTGTACGTCGGCCCTCTATGTAATCGGATATAACGAGGACGGTTGCCGCGTATGTATCCGTGGAAAAGGGCTTCATCGTGGTCCGTTTAATGAATTCAAATGCGCCGCTACCATCCGCAAACACGAAGGCGAAATGGAGGCCGGAGGAAAAGACACCGCCGAGTGGCCAGTTTTCTTTGATAATCCGTTCCACGTCCACCGCGCGGATAATTACGCCTCCGTGCCGAATCGACGAGGCTAGCTATCTCTTGTTAAGGACTTGCGTCTGCTAATACGCCGTGGATCCGTAATGATAGTTTAAAAATAGTCAAGGGAATAACCATTGCTTTGGAACGATTTCGCTTGGTTAAGTTAAAGGTATAGGATGAGGTGAAAGTAAAAAAAAATTAATTGAATGAATTTTGATAACGATAATGCATTATTAATTAATTGAAACGTCATAATTAGCAGGAGAATTAAGTGGACTTCTATTATAGTATGAATAGCTCCTATTATACTAGAATAGGTTAAGTTAGATTAACGTTTAATTCATTAAACATCCTTGAACAGCTTCATACAAATGGAATTCTATTGTATATATTTATAAAATCTGTGTAATGTTATTCTATAATATTGAATTAGATGTTCATTTCTATTCCAGAAGAATTTATCACTTGTTATATTCCTTTTTAATACTCTAAAAATCTCCATTTAAATATTTATTTTCCATAAATTAATTATTGAAATACACGTATCCATTGACTAATTAAAATGACCTAATTAAAATTCTTTCAATTCTTTGATCTCGTTATCCACGTACAACAAAAATACAACGCAACAAAACTCTGCCTCTTCTCACCCCTCGTAGAAACATATATCTATTATCATCTCAACCCTCCCTCCCTGCATCCAGTTTAACCGGTATTCCTGGCATCGAAATTCTCCCTCTCCCTCTCTCTTCTTCCCACGCTCATCCGCGGTGTCTTGCTCGCTCACACGCACACACAACAGATCCGTTTGGGGCTTTAACCACCGAGTGGAAGGTACAGGGGCTTGGGCGAGGCGGAATTGTGTTGGAGAGGGTTGGTTGCAGGGTTGGTTCCCCCGGTGTGGATGGCGGAGAAACGAGAGGTTTTTGGCGGTAGGTGGGGCGAGAGTGGGAGGGCGAAGGAAGGGAACGTTTAAGCAGCTTTCGTCGCGAAGCTCTCGCAAGCTCGGCAACGCCAGTTTTCCTACTAATATTTGCCACTTGACCCCCAACCACCGGGCTTCAGGCTGCGCATAGACCATGCGACGTCCGTTCGTTTTGCTTCCCCTCCCTTCCTCCTCCTCCTCCTCCTCCTCGAGCTTGTTCCCCCCGCACAAAT
>NW_006263570.1:617298-623635 GCF_000469605.1 Apis dorsata
GCTAATACGTCTCTGTACACGGATGGAATTTGAGGCTACAACTACTACTAAAGTAATACGCGATATTTCGAGAGTTCTTTTTTTTTTTTCTGGACTAGCTCCTGAGCGGATGAACGCGTCCAAGAGACACGAGCTCTTGGCTTGGTTGGTTGCCGATTTGTCCGTGAAGAAGATTGACGTTTGAAGTCGAATCAATGGTCGGATGTTTCTTTTTCTTTTTGTTGGTTCTTTTTTTTTTTTGGTTTGTTTTTTCTATTTCTCTCAATGACAGTCACATATGAATATTGGATATTTCGATCGTTGTATATTTAAAGGGATTACGTTTTAAGATAAATGAATGATTATGATTTTAATATTGATGTTATTGAATAACTCGTACTTTTTATGATTCATTATTTTTTTTAACAATGAGGGAATTTTTACAAAAACTTTTGTTAATAGGTTTCATTTCTTGATTTTCAATTGTGTGCAATTTTTTCGAAGATTATCAAGTCTATTTTCAAATTCTTTTTTATATATTTTATGATAATATAATAATTTATTATGTATATATTTTATAATAGAACAAGATAATATATTTTTAAATTTATTTTAGAAGAAGATTCCAAAATTTATATAAAATGTATAAAATATTGTTTATGATTAGAAATTTGATTGATGATTGATTAATAAGCTATATCTTCTGCTACTTATAATTATTTATACTTATTAAAGAATATCAAACATAAAAATGTTTAAGTCTTCTGTTTAAGTCTGAGTAACCTAATATAGAATTGGAATTTTAAATTCTGTTAAAATTTTTTAAATAATCAATCTTCATAATTTCTTTAATCTCTTGTGGAAGAAATACAGCAAGGGATACACAAAAAAATATATTGGCGATCAACAATAAAAATCTCTAAATCTTGCCATCAACTTATATTCATACGTATTGAATAACATAAAATAAAAATTGCTTCATTCGAAAGCTTTCGACGCCCAAACACCCAAAACAAATACAAAGCGTATATTTTCGATACGAACGCTGAATATCGAGCACGCAATTTCGCCCGCGCCATAATGTTTCTTCTTCAACGATCAAGACGAGCAAATAACGTTCCGCGGTCCCGTTTCCAAACGAGTCGACGTCATATTTACCACGTTCTAGGATCGATAAATTCCACGGGAGCAAGCAGGTAAACAAGCTCGGAACGATTTCCCGGTGTACAAAAGAGAAACGGTGGAGAACGAAAGGGACGATGGCAAGGGACGTAAATTGCAGAACGGTGGTGGTATTCCTTCGGCCTTCGGGAGAAATTGCAAAACTAAATTAATTATCCGTGAAGTCGCGCGTGAGCTACACGAGAAAGAGAGAAAAAGGTGTTAATAGAGGGGGAATAAGAGAGGAAAGAAGAAGGGATGATGATTTATAGTGACGATTCTGTTTATTGTTTGGCTCATTAGATGTACAACGATTATTTTTACATTTAAATTTACTGAAAATGCGACCACCATATTTCGTGTTAATCGATTGTTGCTTTTAATTCGCGGATGAAAAATGTGGACTGGTTTCATTAAGATTTCTTTCAATGTTTTATTTTACTTGTGGTATTTTATTTTAACGAGAGTCAGGTATTATGTTTGTTAGAGCATTTATAAAATTTGATTGTGTGAGAAAGAAGAGAGAATTTAGTTCTGCTATTCTCTCAATTCTGTTATTTCGTAATGGAGGGAATTTTTATAGAAACTTAGTTTTGTTAATAGGTTTCATTTCTTGGTTTTCAGTTGTATACAACTTTTTCCAAGATTATTAAGTTTATTTTTAAATTCCATTTTATATATTTTATGGTAATATAATAATTTGTGTACATATTTTATAATAGAAGGAATATGTACAGTTTTGGCTGTTGGTTTATAGCTGATTCTTAGTTATTTTACTTTTATTAATAGTGAGATATTTCTCTAATAAAAAGGAGACCAATATTTCTAAATATTTTTATTTATTCATTTTGATATAATATAATATAATAATGCTATATGCTTATAAAATATAATTTCATGATCAATTCTATAAAATAGATTAAGCATTAAGATGTTAAAAATATTCTTTCTGCTATTATAATTTTGTAGAATATTAAATCATCAAATTAATCATATAAAATTCTCTGTAAATGAGCATTTGATATTCTGTCACTAATTTTAAAATTTGCAATAACATAATTGAATATTTTTTAAGAACTGCATTTATTTTTTTTATTTTTTACTCTTCTTTATTGCCTGCAAAAATCAATAAAACTCAATTATCAAAAATTCATTTGTCAAAAAGAAAAACTTCATCCATAATTATCAACAATTATCAACATTTTCCAATATATTAAACAATTTAATATTTAATAACAATTTTATATTAAACAATTAAACATCGAAAATAATTGCGTCATTCATAGATATTTTCCAACGATCCCTCAAAACAGTCTTTTCAATTTCTCTGCAGAATTCTCGAAATTGATCCATTTCCCAGAGAAAATCAACTCGTGCAACGTGAAACCAAGAGAGAAGGGATTGCAGCCTTCCATCCCATTAAATATGCAACAATTATTTCCGTACGTGGCCAGGCACGTTCCACGATCGCCCTGTTCATGATGCTTCGTGTCTTATTTAGACACGGGTCGCGAAAATGGTAAATTTTCTGTGAGAAAATTGATGCTCACCTGGCGTGACCGTGTTACCTCACGCCTCATTAAATATGCAACAATTATTTCCGCACGTTCACGGACACGTAGCCGGTTACCAATCCTTCGTCACGAGAACCTGTCTTGAGAAATTTAGCCAACGATCAACTTGCCAGAAATGACGTGCACGACCTCGATATGCGGGTCGATTGCGGGTCTTTGCTTCATTTCCGGTTTCTTGAATTTCTTTAATAACTGAGATCTTGTAGAATTTGCCTCTTCTTGGATGATGGTTAAATGTCCGTGGTTTATTTCGAAATGAGAATTCGTATTTTTAGAATGAATTTAATCTTCTTTGTTTTTGTGACATAAGAAATATTTATTATTATTACGGCAAATGTTTTTCTTAATGTTTTTTTTCAAAAAGAGGAATAATTTGAAGACGTTGATATTTTTTATTGAATCTTGTAGCGAGTGAAAAAATATATCTGAATCATAATCTTGAAATGACCTTCAGATGACTTTGAAAACAAACAAAATGATGAAATTACTAAAATAATATTTGAATTTATGTTATTTAAAATAGATTTCTTTTTGTTTATAGATTATTTGTTATATATTTTTTTAAATAAAGAGATTGGGTTAAATTATATAAATAAATATGAATATGTTTTAAAAATTCAGAAATATATTAAAATTTTTAATTTTTTGAATAAACTATTATTAGATATAAATATTTATTATATAATAAATAAAAATATTGCTTAGAAGCTATTACGAATTTCATTTCAATCTATATAAGTTTTGTTTTCATATCATTTTTTTTTTTTGATAATAATTTTTAAAGTTTAAAAATACAATTTTTATTTGATTTTAATGACACAAATTCTATATTTCTTTGAATATTATGAAAACATTTCTGCGTCTAAGATAAAAATTAGAAATGTGTTTGGTACATAGATATTTTGTAAAAATTTTCTGATATAAAGATGTTAATTTATCGAGAGGTAAGCGAACAAAGTATTTTAAAATATTACAGTGTTTTACATATTACTCGTGCTCATGACACGAATCGATTTCGAATTTGGCTCCGGTGTGGCATACTTGAAAACATACGAAAGACAGTGAGACTATAACAACGAACTAAAATTGAAAGTAGGAATGAAACATGACAAGAACACGTGACAGTGACAAATGCACACGACAAGTTTGAAAAAGCGCGAAAGCTTCGAGAGATTGACTTTCAGTAATGAGTTTCCAGAACACATTTGAAACTCTGAAATTCACTGAAATCCAGAAACTACCTCTGAATGTTCTTTCGCATACTTGTTACCATTACTCCTCTATATTATAATTGAGAAGCTTTTTAAACAAAACTTTTAGTCCCACTGTTTTTAAATGTATTTTAAATATAATAGAAAAAATGAGAAAGATAATACAATAACAATTATAAAACAAATAAACTGTATATTAAATAAATTGTGACACAAGTCCCTTTTTCTAAAACTTCAATTAGAATACAATTTTTTTTCTTAAAAAGATTTTAATTTCATGGAAAAAATGATACAAAATATAAGTTTCATATTTATTTGAAAAAGTTTACAAATTTTACAAATTTTAAAAATTCTTTATGAATAAATATATTAATGAATTTTTGTTATTGAATTTTATTACTTGTTCTATTTTTTTTTCTGATAAAATAATAATTTTTTTTTCGCCTCAAAAATAACACTATTTCACTATTTCTAAAAATGTTCTTTATATACTTTAAAGTACTATCGATTCGCATTACTCGCTCAAGTGTTGAATACCGCACATGGAGGATGCTCGAAAATATTTTGCTTCGCGGCAGCATGGTTCATCGTGCCAAGGAATTCAGTTGTTTATGCGAATGAACTGCAGTTGCGTAATACTGCTTACGTAACCCGATTGTCACGTCATAAAGTATGAAACGAAAACTTTATCGAAGCAAAATTTATCGTGGCTTTCGTCAAACACGACGAAACGTCTTCCTCTTCTTTCATTTCTTCCACCATTCCTTCTATCTTTCATCAATGAATCATTAACAGAAATAATTCAATCGAATAATGAAAATATTTGAACGTAAAATAATTAAGAAATAATAAATTTAGAAATATTAAATTGTTTAAAAATTAAAAGTAAATTTCAATGGAAATATCGAATTAAACAGGAATTATTCGTTTTTTCAACGAAATGTGAATATTTCAATTATATATTTGCAAGGTTTGTAGTTTCGATGAGAAATAATGTTGAATTTTGAATTCTTGCCCGTAGTCTTGCAATGAATTTGAACGTTCCATTCAATCATGTTACACTTTGATATTCATAACTCTGAAATATAACTATTAAGAATATGCATATATTTATATATATACAAAATTTGAAATGAATGAGATAATTTATAAATTTACAATTACGCTTTATTTATGCGTGTTAATAAATTAATTCCATAAATTATTTATGATGTGTAAATTTGAAATGAATGTAGATTCTAAACGTTATTTATTATAAAGATATATTGAAAAAAGATGAAAAAAAGTTTCTTCTATATTCTGCATATCTTTTTATTTTTGATTTAATTCACTTTTGTAAAATTTCACTCATGTAAAATTTTATATTTTTCAAAGTTAAATTATTTATATTTGAATTTTTAATAACATCTCATTTTAATATATTTTATTTTGTTTTTTTTTTTGTTTTTTTTTTTATTTCTTCTCATATTTGAAACTATGTTAAGTTTCATTTGACAGTTGAATCTGTTTACGCTTATTGCTTTCCTCTTTGTAAGACTTCTTCGGCCGCGAGACGCGTTTCCTTTGGAATGTTTACTTTGGAGAAATGCCACTGGTAAATACAGCTTCTCTGCCCCTTTAAAATAGTACCTTCCAACGATGCATTAGTTCTGTTCGTTCAAATATCGTTGATGGATTCGTGTCACCGTGCATGAGTGAGATGCTTACAATTAGTTGCTAATAAGTTTCTATTATTAACATATTGAGCATTCATTGTCAGACGAAATTAGTATTATTAGAAATAATATCTCTAACAGATTCCAAGTTATATTTTTGATTATCTTATTTTATACATGCGATTATTTTCTAGAATATTCTAGAAAAAATCTAAATATATTTTCAAAAAGTAAAATTTAATCTGTTCAATTATTTTAAAATTATTTTATTTTAGAATTTATATATCAGAAATTTTATTCTTTCTAAATTTCCATTCTAAATACTTATTTCAAATTTCTTTTACATCCATAATTAGTAATAATTAAGATTCAATATTTTTGAAATTCTTCTACCTGTTTTTACCTTATATATTAACTTTTTTTAAAGCATTTATTAAAAGTAATGATAACAAAATATACACGGAATAATAATTACAATAAAAAAAATTTAATACTGCATTAATGATTCAAAAATCATTTGTCGACTTCTCCTCATGTATTTGAAAATGTAACATCTCAACATTCATACTTCGCCGTTGTCATCAACGATAGTATCAACGTTGCTTTTCCTCGAGGAACGAGGGTTCATGAAACGTTAACGATGGTTCGATCGAAAACATCCGGTTCCCCTTCACCATCAGCTTCCCCGTTTATATCGGGCGGAGCCTGTTGGAGTTACATCTTCTGGATGCAAGCTGTAAATGCATTATGGATACCG
>NW_006263570.1:623927-625701 GCF_000469605.1 Apis dorsata
CCCCTAACGCTCAGAGAACGCGAGAACGAGACGGCGCGAAATTATGGCCGAAGAATATTATTTCGTCCGTGTTTCGTTGGCCAGCTTCGAGGATACTTTGCGACTATAGCACTATATTACGAAGGATACGGTCATCGTGACCGCACTCTGATATTGTCTTGCATATTTAATCGGCCGTAATAGGGGGAGTTTAACGGTTTCTCTGTCTTATAAAGTAAATTACTTTAACGATTAATTAGTTTTGAAAAAAAAAAATAAAGAAAATAATGTTCTATTAATGACTTCTCATTATCCAAGATATTATATAATAGAGTCGTCGAAAAATTTGATACTGGTCGGATAATTGGCGTCAAATGGACGGTGAAAATTTTGATTAAATATTTATGATCAAATAAAGATTCTTTTTTTTCAATTATTATATTTAAGGAAAATATAAAAAGTGAAGAAAAAAAATTAGAAAAATAAATCATTTATTTATTTTTTGCTGTCATTTATGGATTTATTATTATTATATATATATATATTCATATATATATCATATATATATCATCATATATATTATCATCTTTTTTGTAAATCTTCAGTTATTAAGTAATAATATAACTAATTGTTCTTATTAAATAGTAATATAATTTCTAAGATTCAATTATATTTAAGAAGATTTCAATTATTTTTTTAATATTGAACATTTAGATAATTTCTTTTGTTGGTTCAATTCTTTTGAACTTTTTCATCGATTTATATTTATGGATCGAAAAAAAACTGATCTCGTTTGGATTCTTTTTTTGGAAAGTGAATACGATCTTAAAATTTTATTTTATCAAAAGAGATTTACAATAATATCTTTCATTCTGATCACAGATCAAAAATTCTATATCGAAACAAATACTTTTAATTCATTTTTATAAAAAATTAAAAAAGAAATAATGCATAAAAGAATTTCTGGTTCTATTTAAGAAAATAAAAAAAAAACTTCAAAATTTATCTCCAATTCTTCGAAATTCTTCCATTTCAATAAACACATTTGATGTTACCCGTCAAAAAATACTTATTCAATATAAAATTCTTTTCTATCTTTTCCCACTCGAAACACTCTATATATTTTTCTATTCAAAAATACTCAAAAATTCGATTTAAACTAGGTTTATTCGAAATCCAAGTTCTATTCTTTCCTGTTTCATATTTTTTTCTATTCCAAAGTAAATTTCAAATATGAATGCTTTAAACTGAACGTAATAAAAATCCTAAAAAGAAGAATTTCATAATCTGAATTTTACATTTCATGAATCTCAATCTTTCTATCACTTCAAACTTCCTGCCCTTTCCCTTTTTTTTTTCTCTTCCTCTATACTTCCGACAACGACGATTGTAGCAAACGCGAGGAGCCAGCCGATGCAAGGCTTTTATTGAAATATCGCTGCTACGTGTCTCCTCTATAAATATATTACAGGATTTCTCCGGGTCAATTGGATGTCGCGCAATAGAGGCATCGATCACCAGCCCGCGAAATCCATTTCGCCGGATTTGTTCCGTGAATTCTCCTCGAAATTGAAATTTCGCCTCTTCGCGCTTGTTTTGCGTGTAATGTTTACACGTACATATTGCTTCACCTTTGTGTGCGAAATAAAATCCCAAATATTAGATCGCTAAATTCTGTAAATTCTGTGAATTCTTTGTGTTGTAACGTTTACTGAAAATATTAAAACACTATTAGAATGTTTTGTTTTAATTAAAATAATATTCATTAATTTATTTCAGTATTTTTTTTTTTTTT
>NW_006263570.1:626016-633617 GCF_000469605.1 Apis dorsata
TTTTTATAATTATATAATATACGTAATTATATAATTAATAATTCATAAATATATTTTGATAGAACAATACGTGATATTTTATTTTCAAGAACGAATTAAATGAATTCTCTATGGAAATTGAAAAGAATATTAAGAATTTATTATTATATAAAATATTTAATACCTATGATATGATATAAGAAGTCTCTGATATTTTTTCAATATCCGTGATAATAAATTATAAATTTTTATTTACTATATTCTTATAAAATTTGAAATATATAAATGCTGAAAATTTTTATTCTAGAATTTTTTACAGAAAAAAATAATGGCCTCAATTTTCAAAAAATTATGATACCCTTATGAAAATTGAATATTCATCTATTTAATTTATATTAAATTGTCATTACTTTATGAAAAATTGGATTTCACTTTGAAAGTATTTTTCGAATCAATTTCTCATTTCATTGTGATTTTTGAAGTGTATGTAAAAAAATATACTTGATTTTGATAATTTTGAAATTATCAAAATTGTATATCATAAAAATCAACATTTTGAAATTATATATATAATTATTTTGTCTTATATATACATAACAGATTTTGTAAACGAGTTTCTTTATTTTTAATTTATTTGATTCCAATGATAGTTTAATTTTTTTTCAATTTTTTACAAATAAAATTACTTTCGATTTACTTTCTTGTTACAATTAATTGAAAAATGAAAGAAAATTGATGTGAAATATCGATATAAGATAAGTTTATAGTTACTCATCATTATTTACATTTGATATGAAAAATGGTTTAATATAATAGAAGTATGATAGAAATTGAATAATATTCTTATATGCTGTTTGAAATTTTATTGCATCATATTGACTTTATACTTTTTTAATCTCCTATTTATAGTTATGCAAAGTTTGTGTGATATCTTAATGCTATTAAATTCTTAACAAGTTCCATTAACGCGCTCTAAGAACCATGTAATTAATCGATCAATTTCTGTGCCGTAATTACTTGTAGAGTTCTTACTCTCTTGTCAATAAGCTTGTATGTAAACTCTAACACCGTGTTACGTATTATGTGAATAAATAATTGGGAAACTTGAGACTACGTGATATTACGTGGAAAATAAATATAATCTCATTTTTCTTTCTTGTCACTTATTTTATTCTTTATAAAAAATATTCAAATTAAAAGTTAAAGAATGTTTTATATTTATAATCGCTACTGCATCATTATAAATTCATTAGTTTTAAATAAAATTCAATTTGCAAAGACAAAAACTTAAATCTTAGAAAAAGATGATCTTTTTTTAATAATTTTATGATATAATGTTAATTTAATAATTTTTATATTCATAATGTACTTCAAAATCATAGAATATCATCTAATCCTTTATTTGATCTTTTATTCTTAAAATTAATTTAATTAATTGCAACTTTTTCTTTCTATTTTTAATTCAAATTTAAAATATCCTTTCAATTTTTGAACAGGCCATTGGACATAAAAGGATTTCATAACAATAAATAAAATAATCAAATTATGTCTTCAGAAGTTAAATCCTTTATCTATTCAAACCTTAATTTGCATTTCTAATCATATTTTCATTGCCAAAAAATTCAAAAAAATTACAAATATAAATTCTGAATCTGAAATTAAGTAGTTTCATCCATCGTGATCCAAACAAATCCTCAAACAAAGCATAGAAGATTTCAATTTTGGTCCACGATGCAGCCAAATGGACGTCTTTTATTACCACGATAACATTCGGGATTCAAAAGAACAACAGTGGATTTCAATGAGGTGCGAATACGAAATTCTAGCGGAAGTTGAATGCCCATTGTCGCGTCATCGAGACTAGAGCTGAAGTTCTCATGTCGCGACAACAGCAAACAAGAATCTTCTTTCCTCTCTTCTTCCCATTTTCCCTATTTTTTCTGTTCTTTTCTCTTCTGTTTTCGAACCTCTCTTTCTTCTCTCGCTTCTCTTCAATGCCGAAGTTTAACGGGGGCACGAATTTCTTATACTCGTCGTTGGATCGCGGCCAAACGAGTTTTGTATTTTCCTTCTTCCTTTATTGTTTCAATTACACCGTGTCTTATGTCCTCGATAAATATTTTCATCGCAAACCGACAGTCAATCGAATACAATAAAATTTTTTTTTAATTACTTGAAAATCGATATAATTATATTGTACACATAATCCCAAGTTCGAAGTCCCTTACACGTTCTACAGAATCTAGAATTTCAAAAAAAAAGAATCAAATTAGAATTGTGTCGGCATAGAAAAAAATTTTTAAAGCGACCACTATTAATCCAAAAATAAACGTTTAACTTAATAATTTTTATACTCATAATGTACTTCAAAGTCATAGAATATCATCTATCCTTTATTTGATCTTCTATTCTTAAAACTAATTCAATTAATGAAGATTATATCTTCATATTCTTTAACTTTTTCTTTCTATTTTTAATTCAAATTTAAAATATCCTTTCAATTTTTGAATAAGCCATTGGACGTAAAAGGATTTCATAACAATAAACAAAACAGTCAGTTATATCTTCAGTCTTTATCTATTCATTATATATTCATTAATTTGCATTTATTATTATTCTAATCATATTTTCATTGCCAAAAAATTACAAATACAAATTCTGTGAAAAATATTGCTCATCATTTTATTTCATTCATCATATTATTAACTGATTAACCTCTGAAGCAGCGAGATTCGTCGACGGAGCGTGAAAATACGTGAATCTACGATCGGTGGTGAAAAGTTTCTCGAGGCCGTGAGCTTTTCGTCGGGGCCATCGTAGCGTTATAATTTCGCGCCCCGTGAAAGGAAAGCGGCCCGGATAATTATCGGTAACTGCTAACTGGTAAAGTTTCGAGAAGGGAAGCCGCTTCGTCCCCTTCCTCCTCATCCCTCTCCCTCTCTCTCTCTCTCTCTTTCCTTCCTTTCTCGCTTCCTCCCGTTTTCCCGTGCACCGCGTAAATTAAGTATAGCGATGCAATTTATAGCGGCAATATAATGCGCCTTGTTTGCCGTTCGACCATTATTAGCCGGCTCTCCGATTCGTGGCTGTGGTTCAAGTGGGTCTTCCTCCAAGAGAGGAAGGCGCGTTCATAATGTTTCCCTCTCGTCGAGTTTTCCTTGTTGAATACGTGTTGGTTCAGCGGACAGAGTTCAACTCGCGCGCGAATTCGCGTTTCCTTGGATGGATATTGAGAATGGAATCGTATACGGCTTTCCTGTTTCGATATTTATGATTGAAATTGATATAAAGAAGTTGGAGTTTCAAAGGTTTATTATATATTTTCTCATTTTTTTTTAAATGAAATTTTTATTGTATTATCAATTGTGTCTTTTCTTTAGTCTCATATCGTTTGATTTATTGGTATTTTAAAGTGGATATAAGAAATGGTGTTGATAATATAAATTAGGAGTTCTTTTGAAATGATAATTTTCTTTGGTCTATTCTAAATATAGTTTAAATTATACTTCTTCGAAAAGTTGTGAAATCAAATAATTATTTTTAAAATATGTTATTATTGTAGAAACTTATATGAAGGATAAAAAAAAGAATTTGTAAATATTACAAGATACATGCTATGTAATAATATTTGATCTTTGCAAAAAGTCGAAGAATTTACGAAAGGCTAACAATTTTTAATTTTAAAATGAAATGAGTTGTAATGTTTATATGAAATATTGAAACTTTTTATTTAAAAAAATATGATTTATTTACAAGATAAAACAACAATAATAACTGTGATGCTAGATCCTGGAAATTTTAAATTTAAAAAGAATTATTTTAATATTTTTTCATGATATGAATTAAATATTCTATAAATACACTTTTTTTAAAAATTTGTTGCATATTTTTCATCTATTTTATTTCAAGTAGTATAAATTTTGATATAAATAATTTTTTTCTAATAATATAAATAGAAAAAGTAATTAAAATAATTATTTACAGCAAAAATTATTATTTTAAAAAATATTTCAAGTTCAATTTTGTAAAATTTAACGCATGGAAGTTTATATTGTAATATTAAAATTAATTAACTGTAACTGATAAATTTTCACTAGAAAAATCCGAATCGTCTGGTTAAATAAAAAAATTTGCATATTATAGTCTATATTTAATTTAAGGAATAATTCAATATTTATTTTAAAGAACGTATTTAAACATTGTTGTATCATTTATAGAAACGATAAATGTTATCAAAAATTTATGCAACAATGTAAATATAAAAAATATAAGTAATTTGCACATGCAAATATATAGATATGATTTAAATTAAAGATGAATAGTTGTTTCTTTTTATGCATGTGAAAAACAAATATATATATTGTTATTATTCATATTTACATTTTGAATAAACTTGAAAGAATAAAAAAATTTAAAAAAATTGCACGATTATTTTCTTTTACTTTTTTAAAGAATAAATGAAAATGTATGTATTCATCCATTGTTATATCGAAAACTGAACGACATCAAAGAAATAAAGAGCAATAAAAAATAATAAAAATATATATGCTTGTAAAACACAGATATATTTTCTTTTTTCTTTGGATTTTTTTTAAACTAAAAAAAGAAACTATAAAAAATTATAGAAACTGAAAAATGATTTCTGAACAATTGAATGAAAATGTATGTCTGCCTATTGTAGTAATGAAAATTGAAGTCGTAGTAATTCTGCGATTATTCCTTTTCACGTGATATTAATTTAACGCGTTTCATTGTCAATTTGTATAATATTCTTCAGTGGTATCCAAAATTTAATTATAAAAAATTAAAATTAACAGTAACATGTAATTCCATATAATTGGAAATAAGTATATATAATTAATTCAATATTTCCTAAAATTTAAATAATCAAAGGATCAAAAAAAATCGAAGAATGAGAAGAGGATTTAATATTAACAAGAACATAAAAATTCAGAAATTAATAAAAAAAATAATTAAATGAAAGATAATTAAAAAACTTAAAAATAGAAAAAGATTTCAGAAAAAAGAATCGAAATAAGAATTTATTAGATATCGAATAAAATAAAATATTACACACAAGTCACAAAGCAAAATCCTTCCCTTTTTCTGCACAAACATATCAGAGGAAAATCACTAACTTATTAATCAAAATTAAATCATGCAACAACGAATTATTCCAATCCATCGAGAATTATTATAATCAACGAGAGAATCCCTGTCAAAAGAAAGTTTCATTTAAGCTTTGTTAAAACATGGCTTTATTCGAGCATTAACGTTAATTAAAAGGGCGAATATGAACCACGAATATGAGAAACGAATTGTTTAAGATTATATTACATTCACAATTCTTGTGAATGTAACTGAAAAACTCTGCAAAAGCTGTGTCTAACAACTGACCATGCTATAACTATATATATTCTTCTCTTGAGAATTTCAATTTTTCAATCTTGTTTCCTCTGATAAAGTTTCTTATTGGCTTGCTTTGTGACGTCAATTTTGCTTGGCAAATTAAATGCTCGATTCCTGAGCCCTAGTTTCACTTGATAGTTGATCACGAAGATTTAACTGTTCGTTAAACTGTTATATTCAATTTGAATAATCTTTTTAATTTTTATATTTCATGAAAAAATTGGTTTTTATTTATATTTTAAAAATTTTATTGTACACATTCAGAATGAATATCTGATACCTGTATGTGAAGATATCATTTAATAACTGTTTTGTAATAAATTTTGTAATAAAAAATATTGTATATTTATAAATGCAGTAATACTTAAGTTTCGCACATTTGTTATACTTTTCAAATAAATTTTCATTATTATGAACAAATTATAAACTTTCAATTTAACATTTTCTCATATCATTCTTACAGAAGACAAATTTTATAAAATTTAATTATCTTTCAAAATCAGAAATATACATCAACAATAACTACAAGAATTAATAATTACAATAATAAATTGATCAACTTATACATATTAATATTCAATACCAATCAAGAAAAATATAACGATAAAATAAATACAAATATATCAAATAAATAATTCACGAAGTCTGATTCTCTAAAATGTTAATTCGATAAAATCTCGAAGAAATCATGCAACGAAATCGGAAACAGATTAAAGAACGAACGAAAGAACGTAATCTATTGTACTGTATTGAGCAAACGTTACATGACTTTCACGAACGTCAAACCGGCCGATAGACAAAGAATAAGGAAGTTCTCGTTTGCGGGATTCACGAACCACGTCTAACCGAACGTTGATCAAGAAGATCCACGGAATAATTTCCCGCTAATGACGCCTAACGATCCCGGCGACAGACTTCGGAACCCGGCAATCGCTAATCGACAGCTAATTACAAGGCTCGCCGGCAATCGTTTCCCCTCCCCGGCGAGAAGGAAAGGAAATCCGTGTAATTTCCGCGCTCTCGTCGTGCCAACAATGGAGGTACACAGAGAGGAGGTAGCGATTCCTCTTTGAAAACAGAAGGGAACAGAAGGGAGAGGGAGAAAAATGAGAGGAAAAATAGAGGCGGCTGTCCCAATGGTAGTCCTGTTTTCTCGCCGTAGAACGAACGCAACGAATCGCAATAACGTTTTAGTCGATATTCGATCGAACGAATAGGTGCCCACCTTTTGAGCTTCCATCCTCCTCTTCGGAGCTTTTCGTCAGATTCTCTTTGTCGCGAGAACAGAGTGAAACGTTAACCAGCTCCTTGTGTGCATCGTTTTTCTTTTTCTTCTTTTTTTTAAATTGCAATGTTGGTATAAAGAAGATTTCTTTTTTGTGTATTATATTTTTATAGCTTGTTTCATAAATGCTGTGGATTTACTTATATGAATTCATATGGGGTATTTTTATATAGTATATATAAGCGTGATTTTTGTAGAGCATGAAAACATAACGAAGAGTTGGTAATTGTAGAATATGATAGAAATGCATAGTTTTCTAGTAGTAAAGAATATTTGACATAATCTTTTGCTCTATTTCGTATTTGAATTGTTCGAAAGAATAATTTATTTAAATTATAAAATTATGTACTAACATGAAAATATTTAATTATTATGCTTGTCGAAAGAATATAACATAATACATTAAAAAAAAAACATGCTTTAACTCAACCAAACTATCCAAGTTACAATTCTAAAAATAGTATATTTTTATATTATATAATATATATTATATAATATATAATATATAAAAATATATTATTATATTATATAATATAATATATTAAATTATATTTTTATTTCTAAAAATAGTTATTATAATAAAATAAAAAATTAAAATTTAATATTTACCATAAGAACTCCATCTACACATACACACACACACATACATATATATAAACCTGTGAGATACTTAAGCAGCAAATCACTGTTGCGACGTGCACAATGGGAAGAGTTGTTAAATTACTGTGTATCTCGGCAACGTCGATTTAACGAGGGGGGAAATGAAGAGCGTCGGAGACGCATAATTTTACGAAGGGTGGGGGCTAATTCAGGGGCCTCGATAACGTTGGTTCCGGGGGTAGCCTCGCCCCTGGGACTACCGGTAAATTTTGTAGCTGACAAAGCCGCCGCGCTTCGTTCCGCTTCCGGCGCGAGCATCGGCCTCGAG
>NW_006263570.1:633881-639065 GCF_000469605.1 Apis dorsata
TTGTGTAATTAGAGTCCGTTGGCCAATCCCATCAACCTGAGGCTTCTATTCGACCGTACGAAAGCTCCAATTGTTAATCACGATTGGTGGTCGGTGATCATCGTTGCTTTTATATTTATGTTTCGATTATTTGATTGCTCCGGTTTCAAGTAAATGATAGGGGAAGGATCTTTTGTTAGAAAGTAGCTAAATTCTAGCAAGAGATGGAAAAGTTATTATTATTTGTTATTGGAATTGTTTATCACGATAGATGTTTATTCGTTTATGGAAAATTTATAGAATTCGTATTATAGATTTATTAAATAACAAAGTATATACGTTATTGTGATATTTAAAGAATGAAAAATTGCATAAATATTCGCAGTTTAAATTAAAAGAACATTATTTTCTAATCTCTCTTAGATATTGTTTAAATCTGTTTTTTATTTGAATCACACAGTTTATATTGTTAAAAATTACGACCGGATTGCAAAATTATTTTTTCAAATTTGATTAATGAATTAATCTAAAATATAACTTTATATCTTTCAAGATATTAATGGATTCTGTGTTGATACTATAATTCTACGATTTTCATTATATTTTTTGTTAAAATGCACTTTCTCTAAAGATCTTTCTCTAATAATCTTCTGTGATTCACAATCAATATAAATATTGTTCACGACAAATGTAACAATCATTTTGTAATATCATTTTGTAAATCTCCTTACTCATCTAAATCTAGATCACTATGAATTCTTTTTAATCTAAAAATTAAGAAAAAATAGAATCGTTTTATCGATACAAAAAAGGAATTGCTTCGAAGAAGATGGAACGAAATATTTATAAACACATTTCATCAATGATTATCCTAAAAAATATTCTATATTTTAGAATTTTATGTATACGACAAATTTTACTCGAAAAATTTAAAATCGATACGATATTTATGCACTTTCTCATTCCATCTTCTTCAGTCGCTATATGCAATCGGAACAACCGAAGGCTGGCTTCCGGTACACACAGCTGTAAGATGGAACGTAGCTCGTTTATTAAAAAAGAATTTTCACGTCGAATGGGGTAACTCAATTTCCACGTGTTTCTTCACTTATACGGCCATCCATTTCCTTTTGCCTCTAAACAGGAAAAACGTATAGCTATGATAGATCGCTTCTTCAGGTCCCAATTTTCCAACCTGCCTTCTACGTCTACTGTCCGACATTTTACCTTTTTTTCTTCTTCATTTCTTTTATTTCGTCTCATTTTATTCATCCATCGAGCTTCCTTTTTTAGATTTTTTTAATAAGAAATTTTTTATTGATTTAATGTACGGGAACAATGTGCGAAGAGGATGATTCTAGATGAAAAAATAAATCGAATTTTTCTTCACTCGAGACTTCGTTTTTAAATAAATCAAGAAAATTGTTATATAAGTGAAGTTAAATATACAATTGGATAGGAATGAATTATAGATAGCTGATTCTCTTTGAGTAAAATAAAATTTTATTGTTTGTTTTTCTGATCGAAATCATAATCGAAGAGTAATCTGTAAAGTTTCAAATTCAAATTAGTTTCCTCGAAAATTTTTATTTTTTATTTTTTTACATATTTTATTTGATTTCACATAAAATCATTCTTTTAGTGATTTCATTATAATTCTGGAATATTTTGTATATTTTATAGTATTTTAATATATATAAACTATCGGATGAAAATTATAAATCATTTCTTTTGTTATAATTATATCAAATATTTTCTGCTGATTTTGTTAATTTGTAATTAATACTACAAATATTAATTGTAATTTATTTTAATAGATTTTTTCGAGAAACTTTTTACACTCTCAGAATTTTGATTTCTTAATTTTTAATTTACTGATTTTATGAAATACTTTATACCAATAATGTATAATTTTTTTATTTTATTAATTTTAAAAAAATGAAATATGATCTTCACTATTAATAACAAATTCTAAATTAAATTTTTCATTGTAAATCATAATTGACTTAGAATAGAATCAACAATTAGGATTAAAAATTATTGAAAACATAGTTCGTAAACATTTCTTATTTTTCTATGATAAAATGATTCTATCATAAATAATGATTCTATCATAAAAAAAGAAAATAGAGCGGAAAAATCTAGCTTTTTTCTTCGAATGTTCAAGAATTTTCCTGGAAATGAAAATGAACCGCATACATTTCATTAATTTTCTTCGGGGTAGAAATGAGATAAGAATGAATCCACGGCATCGCTCGAGAAACGTGATTTTATTCAATGGAAATTTCGCAGGTGGCAGTGGTAAAGAGAATCATTTCTAGAGACATTGCCTAATCGCTGGAACGTTGAATAATAATTGCTCAAAGCCAAGCGCAGAATTTCTCGAAAGCAAGAGTTAGAACCCTTCTGATCCGTTTAAGACGCCGCAGATTTTCTCGACGTAGACTAATCGAAAGCGTGTTCGCGCATAAAGAGGCCGCCTTACTCTTCGAAATTCGCGGCGTTATCATCTTGATTTAATACCCTCAATGAGAACCTTCAACTAAGTGCAACTTCGTTTCCGTCCCTCTTACCTCTTGGCATTTTTTATTTCAAATTCATATTTTTCGAATATTCCTTCTCCTACGTTTAATCGGAATTAATTGTATATAATATATTTAAAAAATGTATTCTAACACGTAAAAGTATATTAGAGGAAAATATAATAAGATATAGAATTCACGATAGCTTCAAATGGTTAGTAAAAGTGATTTAATAATAATATTAAAAATAAATATTCAAAAAAAAGATTTTTAAAACTTGTAGAGATGGAATTGGATTCAAAAACATTATAATGTTTAGTCAACTGGTATATTTTTTCCTTTTTAATTTTAGGAATATTACAATATTAGATACAGAATATTATTTTTATAATCATAATTAAAATTATGTTATCATTCATTATTCAATTTTATTTTATGTTAATTATACAAAATTTTATTTTTATCTCTGATCTGAGAATTGATGAATGAAAATCGACATGAAGATTTTTTACTCATTCAAATAATAAATTTTCTTGAATGTAATATTAATAATTTATAGAAAAAGTACTTTACATTAGGAAGAATATTTTTGTCTATTGAATTTCGTCAAAAGATTTATATGATTCAATCAATTGTAATCGTGTAAAATTAATCTCATAATTTCTATTATTTCACATTTTCCATTATGATACAAAAATATTTAATTCAATGTCAGAGTAAAATAATATAATATAATAAAAATAAAATAATACGATAATTAGCTTTAATACGATTTATTATTGAAGAAATATTCTTTATATGATACAAATTCCTTATCTCTATTTCTATAATTTATATAATTATTATATTCTTATATTATTCTATTATTATTATATTAATCTTCCATTTTTATTATATTATATTATTATATATTGAATAAAATGATATTTACAATTTATACATAACCGCTTAGAAAATCAAACTAACGAAAAGTAATAAAACTAGAAAGATTAATATCATTTAAAACTAATCCAAATATCAGTATATATATTTGTGGAAGAGAAAAATTTTTGTCTCTCACGCCGCGTCAACATAATGCATTGAGAGGATATTTTTAATCTTATATTTTTTAAACCTGATTTTTAACTCGATTTTCTTTTTTTTTTTTTTTTTTTTCATCAAACACGAATCCATCTCTATTAAACGTGAATTTTGCTCGGGCAATGCTTCTTCCTCGAGAAAAACGACGGTGAAAATTAGTCGCGAAAATTACTCGCGCACCGGATTAACGACCAACTTGGACGAAACTCGCCGCAGTCCTCCATCATGTTCATGCACGGTGTAAACAAAGTTCTAAATTCGCGTAATCCTGGCAAGTGTGACGCGCCACCGAAATCCTTTTCCACCTTTCGTTTATGGACCGTTAAAATCACTCGATCCCTTGATGGCTCGCGGCACGTTTCCAAAACGTTGGAACAAAAGTTTCGATTTGATTAAGAGAATGGAACAATCATCAGTGATCAGTGACGAGGAAGAAATTTTTTGAATGTAGGAAGATTTTTAATGAAATATTCTATTTATGTGCATGCAACTTAATATGCGATTTTCTATATATATATATATTTTTTTTTTTTTTTTTTGAAAAAAAAAGAATCTTTAGAAGATTTTCAATGAAAAATTAATTAACTGAATATTATATATAATATTATTTGATTTTCGATATTTCTAAAAGTATTTTCTAAAAAATCTCTTTCATGTCACATAAGATGTAACATATAATTTTTTGCAAGAATATAACTGTAAAAATTTTCAGTGCTAGACTAATAATTAACATTCTAATAATAAAAAATACAAAAAAATTATGCTTAACATAGAATATATTTAATTGCAAATTGAAATTCAATATGTGAAAATACAAATCAAAATAAATATTACGATAAAAATCGTGTTTAGTTTTATTATTTTTACAAAAAAATTAAATGATTCTAAAACAATAGTTATATTTCATAGTATAAAAATTATTAAACAAACTATCATACAAGAGTTTAATATTTTTTAAAATCAAATATGAATAATAATGCTTTATATGAATATATACACCACTTGCATTCTTTTAAGTACATATTCAATTAAATATTCATTACATATTCTAATTTCTCAATCTATTTATCATTCGAATAATTCTAATCCATAATATCCCACAATCCCTTCACACTTGATATCATACATATGCATTATTTTTTTTCAAAAAAACAAATTATCGATATGTCATTTATTTCTTTTTTAAGAATCTTTCTTCACTTTTCGAGCTGAGCCCAATCGATATCAAAGAACGAGAAAGAAAATATATAATAATAAACCAAAGCATCAAATCAAGCTTGCCAAGAAAGAGTCGAAATCGGTCAAGCTTCACACTTTCCTTTAGAACTTTTCCTTTCCTCTGGTCCCTCAAAAATATTTCGTCGCGTGTATAAAATTCGTCGCACGATCCCTCCTTATATTCGTCGGAGAAAAATCAAGCCTGGCGTCGCGATTCTCATCATCCATCCCGAAATACGTCCCGTTGGGCTCGCTCGCTTTCTATATTACGTGGCACGTGTTACATCTCGTGTGAAGAAGGAAGGGTATCGCTGGCAAAGCCTGTGGCGTGTGCGACAGGCGCAGGACGTCACAAAGTGTACGGAGGCGCTTCGTCGTTTGCCAA
>NW_006263570.1:639478-642233 GCF_000469605.1 Apis dorsata
TTGGCGGATATTTCTGACGGCGTTCAATCTTTGCCGGCTGCTTTTGCTGTTGAGGCGTGGATTATAAAAAAAGAAGGGGAGAAGGGGGAAAGGGAGGAATTGAAGGAATTTTTCGGGAAGGGGTCTTAAATTTTAAGGATCGGAAGGGAAGCGTGTTTTAGTGTTGTTTTCATCGTTTAGACGGGCGTGGATTGAAAGGGAGGGAAAAATTGGAGGAATTTTTTTGGGGGGAAACTGATCTTAAATTTGAAAATTGAAATTTGATAGAGAATTTTTATTTTATCTATTTATTTTATTGCAAGAATCATAAATAATTATAATAAAAAATGTATTTTGAGCTACGTACTTTAAAAATTAATTATACACTCAAAAAGATTGGAAAGTTTTAGTAGAAGATTTTTATTTTATCATCGTATGTCATATTCAAATTGAAATAAATAATTTTGTTTCAAATATACAATATACAAATATAGAATATTTCACAATTTGTATTTCAGAAACTCATTATTCAAAAAAAAAAAAAAAAATTCAAAGAAGTTTATATGAACTGTATGTTCTTTTATAAAAACGTTTATAAATAAAACGAAATTCTTCGTGATTGTTAAATGAATGTTACTCAAATAAATGGATTGATTATTGTAATTATTTTATTGTAATTATTATTATATGTATGAATGAATTTTTTGAAAATCCAATCAATTATACAAATATATGTAACATAATTTATATCATGTGTTTAAAATATAATGTTAGAATATAAATTATACAGTAACCTCATTTAAAAATTCAGTTTTAACTTGAATTTTATTTTTCTTATCTTCAATTGATTGGAAGATCATATAAATAAAATTGAATTTGCAAGATAAAATTGAATTTCTATGAAGATAGCTTTTAGAACGTGATTACCAATTGGCTTCTAATCTTATTTTGAAGCTAGCAGAAGCATGTATACGAGGACAATGAGTTAATAAAGTTCAGGATTAATCTGTTGGTGTTTCTACTTATATCCTAGTTTACCAAAGATCGTTATCTACAGAATATATAAGATTATCCTACTTAAAGTTCAAATTGAAAATATCGATTAGATTTTCATTATAAATTCTCCAATATCCTTATTTATCATGCATAACTTTGTTATAAGCCACGAATAGCATAACAAAATTTTAATTCTGTATTTCATTCCAATCCTATTATTCATTATATTATCTTAACACTGGATTCGAATCGAGCCTTAATACTTATAAATATAAATATATGTGTAACATAAATGATGATGATGAAACAACAGTAAACTTATTGCAGATAAAGGAAATCTTATTTTAATTTTAATTCTTTATCTCTTTTATCTTTAATCTTTGTTTAAGAGCATAATTTTGAAATTATGTTAAAGAATAAAAGAATCTATCTATACTTAAAATTATATTATAAAAAAAAAAGAGAAAGTTGATTGAATTTGATATACTTTCGAGTATCGTATCCATAACATTGGAATCTTAATCACACACATGTATTAATTTTCATTAAAAAAACTTATAATATAATGCGAGATTATAAATAATATATTTTATATATTCACATAGCAATTATTATTATTAAAATTAGTTAATATAATCAGGATATTTAAATTGATCATCCAAATATAGAGAAAATAATTAAAGACAAAAATTAAAAAACGAAAATTCTTGATAAAAGAATATATACATCAAGAATGATGATACATTCTTTTTACATACTCTTTAAAGGATTAAAACTAGGATGTCGATGAACGATCAAGAAGAATTCTTAAATATTTTATACCCTCATCAAGAATCAATGATGTACCTTTCGAAATATATCGTACAACCTTACATTACAGAACGATTCTTTTGCTAGCTAAAAATATACACACAGCAAACCCTTCGAGGATGCCAAACTATCTCACTCAAAAACGATGCATACTTCGAAAAAAGCGGGAGCTAAAGCGATTATTACACCGGTGATTACACGTCCAAGCACCTTTCCCGGAATTTTTCCTTCTTAGAGGAGAGACAAACGTTCCCAGAGTGCTGTTTAATCATCGCGGGGGAAGGCAATCGAGGGAAGGCGTGGAGGCGCACCTGGCCGCGAGCGAGTTTCGCGTTTATCAAGCGGGGTGAAACGCGTCCATCCCCGCGGAAATACGGCCGTGGAAAATTTCTCCCTCCCCGGGGAATTGCATTTTTCGTCGTTAAACCGGGGCGAACGAGATGTACACACACACACACACACACATACACACATGCATAACGGCGGATTCCCCCGCAAGATTGATTCAACCTTTTATTTCCCTTCTTCGACCACCGCCGTTTGTACCCCGCCGGATTTCCGGGATAACAGCGGGATTCGCAGTCTCGAGAAATTTATCGCGCTCATTGGACACACACACGGATTTCTCTGCGACGATGGGACGCGTTTGATCTCGTCTCAGGGAATAATTTAGCGTTTGACGATGGAAGATGAAACAATTCGACGTTTGATTCGAACGGAACGAAAGTTTTAGAGCGTGTATCGTGGCATTGTGTTGTGTATTGCGATCGCGATTTTTAATTATTGGGTTCATTATTGGAAGGAGATTTTTTAAGGAAGGGAATATAAAATGTAAAGACGAATTGGTTTATGTATTATTGGTATTGTGATGTGATTGGAGAGGGAAATGGGAATGTTTGTAAGGAAAAATGATTCAATGATTATTCAATTTTTATGAAAATATATATATATATATATATATATATATATA
>NW_006263570.1:643205-645966 GCF_000469605.1 Apis dorsata
TGTGGATGTAATGGAAATTGGAATAACTTCTAATACTTTTTCTTCTATTTTTAGAATGAAATTTCAATAAAACAGATTGCGCAATTACATATTATGTTTATTAATTTTTCGACAAATGTTAATAAATTAATTCCAAATCATATATATATATATATATACATATATTATTTATTTAAAAATATTTCTTTTACAATTCGAATTTAGTCAAACCATTGCAAGGAAATTTGTATTAAATTTATACATAAATTCATGCGTATAATAAATTGCAGATCTAAATGTAAAAAAAAAAACATTTTATTAAATCTTCCTTGAAATATCGTTGTCAAAAAAAAAAAAAAAAGAAATTTCATTACGAATCGTCACATCTGAAATAAATATTCCAATATACAACAAATAAATAATAACAAAAAATAATAATAATAATAAAAGTACCTACTATGAAAAAAACATTAATGCAACTCGAACGAAATGTTTTTTCATTTTTCACGTATGGGCGCTATTTACACGATTTTTTTCGGATAAATATAAACGAGATGCGCCACACGATTTACGCGGATTTCCTTTGTGAATGCGGTCACATCGGCGGTTATCGTGTTTGCGGATATGATCGAGGTGGTTTTTAATATTCAGTTATTGAAAGTTTTCAACGAGCTCGTTTCGCGATAGATAGCGGACAACCGGATTTATGAAATAACACGGATTTCCATTCACGGCTGCCCCCACAATGTAAATTCCTGGAATGGAATAAAGTTTCAATAATATAACGGTTGTTTTTGCGTGGGCGTTAATTAGCGGCAGCTTCGTTGCATATATATATATGTATATATATATATCTATCTACTATTCTTGTTATGGTCCGCGCATGCTTTTTCTGGCAATTTTCAATTCATTACGTTTCCCTCGGAACGCGTTTACAGAAATTTAAAGACCGAAATCCACGATGGACGGTAATTTAATAATTTCAAAATGGATGTAGACCGCGTATATTGTGGTAATTATTATTTTTCGAGGGAAAAATACAAATTGCAAGGAAATATTCATGGGTGGAAAGAGGCGGTGGTGAATTCTCAATGAAAACTGCGAGAGATTCGAAATAAATAAATTGCTTCTATGATATGGTATTTCGTAACTCGGAACGATTCGTTTTAATGCGATATGGTGATCTTGAAGCTGTGCAAATTTAATTCAACTCGTTTATTTCGCAAGATATAATTTTTCTGAAGTTGAAATGTATTCAGTTGAAATGTTCCTCTTTTTTTTATACTTGTCGCATTTTAGTTGAAATAATACCGATGTGTTTTATTTTTTAAATAAATATTGTCTCTACGTCTGTGTTAATTCAAAGAACAATGACACGATAGCATTAAATTATGAACGTAACAATTACTTATTATATTTTAAATAATTCTAAATTTTATGATTATGATAATGATTAAAGATAATAATTTTAAAAAATTGTAATCCAACTACTACAATTTTCAAAATTATCCATTCATTCTCAATTATATCTAATTTAATTCATGATTTCGAATATTTAATATCAATTATAATAATTAATTGCGAGTAAAATAAATTAAACAAATTTTATTATTCAATTTTATTTTTATTTTTAAACCTGCGCCACAACTTACTCGTACTCAACTAATCTCCCAAACAAAACATCATTCTGCTCCCACCAGATAATCCGAACAAAAGATAAATCAAGAAAATAAATCTTATACAACGCTGCAAAATAATCCATATTTCACATGAGCATAAACAAGATAAAAATAATTCCTAACCCTTCCACTACATCCTCAATCTCATGCAACTACTATCCTTCACATTCGACCCTCACATAGAACGTAAAACAACATACACCCTGCTTTTAATAAAACCAGAACAAAAGATAAATTAAGAAAATAAATCTCATATTCACTGAAAAATAATCCGCACGAACGAGATAATAAAAATAAATTCTTAACCCTTTTTATCAAACCGATAATCTCATACAATTCCCATCCCTTGTTCAACCCTTTGTACCCCACTGATAAACCAGAATGAAAAATAAATCAAGAAAAAAAAAAAATACATTTTTCTACATACACCTCCTATATCACCCTCTTATTCACGTATCAATTCTTTTACCCCCATTTTCCTTATAACAATCAAGAAGATAAACCTCACATATATACGTATATACGTATAAAATAATCCACACGAACAAAATAAAACTACTCGAATCTCCGTTTAATCCATTATCCTCATATGGACGAAACAATATCCACCCAGTACCACAATATCCCGCTCTTCAACTTCCATCATCACCATCTGAAGATAACCGAACGACGAAAGACAAATCAAGAATGGAATAAACGCAAAAACCATTTAAACTTCTCGCGGAATCATCCGTGTCGTGGTCCCAAAAAGAAAGAGAATCCCTAGGAGGGAAAAGGACAAGGTTCCAAGTTTCTCCGCGAGGATTTATCGAGAGAACGAAGGTAGTAGGTCGCGTCGAGTAGGGGGGGAGGAAGGGAGGGAGGGGGTTGTACGCGTCTCGGTCGCGATATATCCGTGGGGAGGGATATATCTCTCTTCTACCCGTTCTTCTTCCGTGGTTACTCGCCCTTTCGCGGCACCCCTTCCTTCTCTCGCGCCGCGTAATTACGTCAGAAATGAAAGAAAAGCGCCCCCGGGGAGGGGACGAGGGCCGTTTCGCCGTGAAAGGCGACCCGTTTTATTATACGCGGCCTGGACGTTACCCCCGATAGAAGCCAGACAA
>NW_006263570.1:646249-654651 GCF_000469605.1 Apis dorsata
TTTATCCGGAGCCAGCCGCGAAAGACAGGCCACCTCGTTTCTCTGCACTTTCACAGGAGGGGGTGGGGAGCGAGGATCCAGAGAAAAGTCGCGTCTATAATTCGCGGTTAAACTTCTGTCCCTGTTTCTGACGCGGCTCCATCTTTCGACTTCGTTGAATTGTCGCAATCCCTCGTAGATGATTTCTCGATTGATTGATCTGCAAAATCGTATTTGTATGTTGTATATCTTCATTTGATGAATCGAAATTTGTAAAGACACGTGAAGTTCGATTGATCGGGTTTAATTAAATATATCTTTTTCAAAATTGTTGCAAAATTATTTGTCGATGTATATGGTGTTTGACGTTTAGTTATTCGGATAACTAAAGCTGTTGAGGATTGCTATTGTAATCCTCGAGGCATAAGCTCTCGATCGAGCCATTATATGTATAATTGTACCGATATAATTAAAGTGGAGGTGATATTGTATGTTGTTTCTAGAGGAGATAATGGTGTGTTATTTTGATTAAATTTTTTAATAACGATCTTTTAGTATATAATAGTGATTGATAGTAAAATAATTGTCAAATGTTATGATATATTTTTTCAAGTAAAGATTTTCCAATGTTTTCAGATAATTAAAAAGATTATTGTGATATCAAATTGTTCGTATGATATTAATGATAATAAAAATAAAATCATAACATCTCGATTTAGAAATCTTTCAGTATACAATAGTACACGATTTACAATAATTATTGAAGAGAGGTTAGAATTTTTTATTTATCGTTTTAATAAAAATTTTATCTAATAACACATAATTTCAGCTTATGAGGATCGTAAAATTTTATTCAACGAAATAATAATAATAAATCTCTTATATATTATTATAACGTTTAGAGATCGATTGTATATTACAGAATTATATAATGTATTCTTTATTCTTCCTTTATTCTTTGAAAATAGGTAATTCGATTTTAAGAAAGAGTAACTAACTATTTAACTGCAATAAAACTGAGAAAATCGAGCTATATGGAAATAAAAGTTTTCTTTTGTCAATAGCAGCGACATTAAATGCAGATTTTGCTCGAGAGAGTGGCAAGTCCGGCATGGTAAGTTCAGTAATTACGTTTTTCATCAATCTTCGTTCGCGGAGAACGAGTTTGACGGAGCAAGGGAGTTACATTTCGCGAATATTTCGCAACGCGCCTCGTACTTGCGTTTTGTTTTTAGTTATTGCCTTGCTCCTCGATCGTGACGTGCAGGAATTACCGACGAGCTGTAATATTGTTCTTTGATAAGATTTGACGTCGTATTGATCGTTCAATCGAGGTGAAATTCCAGGAAAAATGGCCAGTTTCTCGTGTATTTCATAGCTTGTTGTATACCGTTGTTTCTTATTATTTACAAAGAATAATAGTTTATTTTGAAAATGACACGTATCTATTATTTTGAGATGTTTTAATACGCGTAAAAATACTTATGTCTATTAGAGAGAAATTTCGTTTATATTTATTATTTAGATTGGTTTCTTAATAAAATTGCCATTTTTCATTATTGCTAAAGTGGTTTAAGTGACGCATTATATTTCTTCACGAAAATTTAAATTAATTTTATTCGATAAAGTGATATTTTATAAGAGAGTAATTTTGTAAATTGATAATATTTCTTTATTATCATTATTATTAATCATTCTGCAATGAGTAGCATGAATTATATTTTTGTTTTTTCGTTTTGTTAAAAAATTGTGATAAAGCAAAGAGTAATGATCATGAAATTTAATATTTAGGTTGATAAAACAGCTACAGAAATGGTATCAATAAAAAATTCGTTACACGTGTAATAATAAATTTATTATAAAGCATAATTTATTTATAAAAAAAGTTCTATAGTCGTGCCATTTTCAAAGTAAATTTCTTTTTTCTTGTTTCATTGTTTTTTCTACTATCTTTTTTTTTAAATATTTATACATACTATTCTCTCTCGTGTTTCTTTTTTTAATTTTTTTAAATGAAAATTTAGCTTCTCGATGAATGATGCTTATATGAAACGCAAATAAAAAAATTGAAACGAAATAATAAACAGATGAATATTAATTTAAAATTATTTCAATGAGAAATAAAATGAATATTATTAAGATTAATATTGATAATAATGAAAATATTATATAAAATAAATTAATATAATATTATTATAGATAATAATAGACTTGATTTTTATGAACATGACTAAAAAAATGAAATATAAATAAAGATTTCTTAAATATTATAATATACTTTGAATATTTTTTATTTTTTTATATATCTGTCATGTATATTCATAGATTTTTGCATAAATTTTTAAATTTTGTATAAATGTTTGCAATCTAATAATAATGATATTGATTGTTAAATATTTTGATTGAAGGTTTTTATAAAGCAGAATCACATAAAACAATTCTTATTTTTATTGCGATGTAAATATGCTTGACCAAAATTAATCAATTAATATTGCTGATATCGATCAGAAATTGAATTCTATATATTCCTGGATGAAAATTGTTAAATATTACGTGTTTAATTGCACTGAATTAACAAATATATTTGCATATATATGGTGTTTCCAATAACATGTCAGTCAATAATATGATACGAGTTTACTAATATGTCCACACATTACTTTATTTTGCAAATCTTTCTTCCTACAAATTTTAAAAAATTGTTTAAAACCTTTTAAAGGTTTAAAACCTTTGGTCACCTTTCGTGTGACCAAAGAAAAATCAGGCAACATGATTATTAATTTTTTTCCTTCCACAAAAATTTATTTTGATTAATAAAAGAACGATACATCATTTAAAAGTAAATTTCTCAAATTCCTCTTTTTCCTTATTTTCCAATGAAGTATTTTTCTATTATATTTGATATTTTATCCTCCCAACATCTAATTTTTACATCATCAAGTGTTATGAAATGTAACATACTTGAATTCGATTAATTAATATTATTTACATCTTTTATATTCTCTTTATGATACCTTCTATAACTATTCAACATTATCCAATTATTCTAAACAAAAATCTCTTTATTAATATCGCATATTATATTATCGTTTCAAATTTCATTTATTCGCCGCAAAAGGATTTGCATCAGAAAGAACGAAAAAAAAAAAAAAGAACAGACAAAGAGACAAGAAACAGACAAAAGTAATCAACGACCCACGCCTAGTCGGCCCCTAGTTTCTCATATTTATCATCCAATAAAAATCGAAACCCGGGCAAAAAAAAAAAAAAGAACAGACAAAGAGACAAGAAACAGACAAAAGTAATCAACGACCCACGCCTAGTCGGCCCCTAGTTTCTCATATTTATCATCCAATAAAAATCGAAACCCGGGCAAAAAAAAAAAAAAGTAAATAAAAAAGCGAAAAGAAAAAAGCGACTAAACCTCTCTCGCGCTCTCTTTTCCACTATTTTTCACGCGTGCAACGAACAGCGTGCAAACAGCGTTACGCCGGATCGGCCCCGGCGAAATGGCGAATCGTAATTTCATGCGGATACGTTATTCCCGTCGAAACAACCAATTCGCAGAGTCATTCCCGGTAATTGTGCGCCGCGGCCAGCGGCGGCAACGCAACAGACAAAAAGATGAAACGAAGAGGGAGAAGAGGGAGAGGGGAGGGAGGAGGGGAGGGAGAAGGGGAGAAAGAAAAGCGTTTCGCGCACAATGGCGGTTTAAAAATGTTAGCCTGGCCTGGCCGCATTGAAGTTTTTACACGGCGGATAATAACTTTTAATGAAAACAAACGGCCGCCCCCGACTCCGCTTCTGTTTCGTCGCACACACACGCCGTTATCCGCGATAAACCCGCAGCGAGCCGGGGAAAATTCGGCCTGGAATCGATGGTGTTTCGATCAGGAGACTGTTAAATGAACCGATCGAGGCTTTCGCGAGATCTGATATAGGACGCGTGCGATATAGGGTTGTTGTGAACCCTGTGTTCGTTGAATGCGATATTGTTGACTTGTTTGTAACATTGTTTGTTACGTAATTCGGCTGATTCGAGCCTTTGAAGGCAGTTTAATTGCTTTTGAAAATGATAGAGTTCGGATTTAAAATTAGAGGGGCAAGCTTGATCGAAAACGTAGTTTATTTGATAGATGGCGCAACTGAGTTGTGGGATTAGATTTTGTGGAAATGTAACGTGAAATTTTTGAGGCAATATGTTTTAATGAATTTTCGTTTATAATAATCGTGTTTCGTGATTAAATCGACTGTGTTTTTTTAGTTGGATGTCTTTGAAATTTATAGAGTTGAGATTGTGAACGAAGAGATAGCGCAGGTGAGTTAATATTTATATATTTATAAATGTTTTCGCATTAAGATGCTTTTGGAGCTGATAGAGTTCAAATTATAATGGGAGAATCTGTAGGAATTAATATTTAGTTTCTGATTAAGATATTTTATTTAATTGAGGGCGTTAAACAAATTTTTTTCTACTAAATTTCTATCACTGTTTTTATAAATTTTTAATTTTGTTTCCATTAATATGAAAACCGCTATCCGTAAATGAAATGCTTGTAAATGAAGGAAAATACATGAGCAACATGTTTCTATGGTAACAGCTTTCAACGACACTCTTGTCATTTTCTGTGTATCGCACGATTTATGCAGTAAAATTATGTCATGTGAAAACTGATCAAGAATTAATATGATATACTACATATTGTTTGGAAATTAAATTTTAATCGTAAATAAAATAATCGTAACATTTAAGGACATTTTTTTAAATACCAATCTTGTATACAAAAGCAAGATAATCAAAGGATAGAATGGAAGAAAAACACGGAAACGAACAATGATTTATAAAAACACATATAGTTTTGAAAAATAATTTCAGTTTTAAGATTGTTATAGCAATAAAATTTATAAAAAAAAATCAATCAAACATATGAAAATTATATAATAAAAATAAAAAATAAAATTAAATTATTTTATTTTATTTTGAATTATATTAAGTATTTAATTTGAAGCCAATACTTATCATCATTTAAATCTAAAAGATTTAATAAAAATACATGATAAAATTTTTCTTCTTTCCACGTGTCAATTTTCAAATATAAATTTTTCGAAAAATTTTATACATAGCTTACAAAGCTATGATTATCAATTCATCATACACATATATATAAAAAGAAATTTCATCGAAATTTATATTTTGTTATTAAAGCGACATGAAAGAAATTTTTAATCCGCTTAAATTCAATCAAAATGTAAAAAATCATTCGGCTATCGATAAATTTTCCTGAATACTATTCAACGAGCAGAAAGTACTCTCAGTTATGGAAAAAAAAAAAAAAAAAAAAAAAAACTGTATACAAACCAGCCGCCAAAACAAAACACAAAACGTTTAAAGCATAAAATCAATACGGTGATTTGAAAAAAAAAAAAAAAAAAAGAAAAACCGATTGACGAAATACACAACATAGGGAAACGCGCGATTTAAAAATTACCGCTTAGAAACAGTTCCCCCATTTGTCCCCCAATGTTTGCACGCCCATAGACTCGATCCAAATCACATTCTGTTTGCCCGTGACAGCGCAAACAGCGGCCACACACCCGAACACAGAAGATCTCTCGGCGTGCATCGATGGAAAAAAGAGTTGCAACGGTGTTCACAGATGTCCTGTTCGCGAAAAACCAACCCGACAAAGTGTTGCACGACTGTATCTGGGCATACTATTCGCTTTTTTTGTTTCTTCTGCGATTCGAACGCGGCCATTTTGCAATAATAATTCATCCCCCGAACGCGTCTGCCTTCCTCCTACTCTTTCTTTTACTTGTTCCTCCCACGTTTTCCGTTCTTCCCCCTCTCCTTTTTCTTCTTTTTTCCTCCCGAATATCGTATTTCATGAACGATACCGGCTAAAGGATTATTACGGGAGGAAGTAGATAGGATACAAATTTTAGGAGGGGAAATAATTGTTGAAGATATCGAGTATGTTGATTGTTTCTTAAGAATATATATTTTTTTCAAAGTTTTGACGTGATAAATTTATAGATAATTCAATGTGTACAAAGGATATTTTGTTGTTTTATCAATTTATATGAGTTTTTTAATTTTATTACAGTTTATGATCGATATTTCAGAAATTAAATAATTTATTTTGATTAGATGGTCTTTTATTTATATATGTAGTAGTTTAATCACAATTTATTTTAATACATATATCAAAAATTCTATGATTAATAGAAAGAATAATATTGATATTATTTTTTATTCGATTTGTTCCTAATTTGAGGTTAGAACAACGAATTTGTATCAAATGGGTTTTTTTTTCGATACATTTCATTTCACACTTCAATGACATTTTTGACTTGCAAATTATATGAATTATATTGAACTAAATATTCCTTTCGAAGACACGAAAATCATAAGTAGAAAAGCAACACCAAAAAAAAAAAAAGTAGAATTTTTTAACCACTTTCAGTAATTATATGAATTTTAAATGAAACATTGAAATAATAAAAATTTTGTGAATAATTAAAATTTTCCTGATAAATGGCATCAATTCGATAACTTTTCGATCTTAACATTTATTTCTTTTGCAACTATTCCTTAAACTTTTCAGAATTCACAATCTTCTAAATTGAATTATTTCGCATATATTCATCATCTTCTATTCAAATCGGTATATTCCGATATCTTTTAAAATTATTATTTCTCTCGTACAATATTTAAACTTTCCATTTCATTCGCAATAAGAATCGTAGAACTCTCGCTCGAGCAACATCATCGATTCACATATGCGCGTCTCCTCGAATCGGAAAATATTCTATCCGTGTGCATCCCTCGTTCGCACTGGGATTGGAAATTCTTACAAGTGCGGGCCAATTAATCGACTGGAAAGCGACCATACACTTCGATACCACGCCGTGGGAAGCCGTTAATTTGCGCGCAACACGAGCTTCTGTTAACCGAGTGGATGCCAGTGTTTCGTTGTTAAATAAAAAGCAACGTGATATTTTCACTGAACCAGAGCCGTGCTCGCCGTGGCGGAAGCTGAAGAGAAGAAGAGAGGGTAGGGTGGGAAATATGTTGTAAAAAGGGGGGTTGAAACGGTGAAATTATTCGGAAACGACGTTTGTGCGTTACAACGATGCCTCGTGAAAGTATTTCGGTACGCTGAATTTTCTATCGTCTCGTTTTCCGTTCGTGATCGTTGGATTTCTTGAATTTGAACGCAGGATATCGATTCGATAGATAGAAGGAAATGGAATACAGTTTTTCGTCTACTCAAAGAGAGATAATAATAAACTCGATAATCGTTCGGAATATCGAATGGAATATTTCGATACGATATCACGAATTGTTTGAACTAAGTAATTTTTAAATGGAATGTGATATCATCGAAAAGATATCAGATTGAAATAATATTTTTTTTTTTAACGATTCATGTTTCGTTTTCGAAGAGAAAAAAGTCTTTTGTTAGTATTTAATAAATTGTAACGAATCGAACAAATATCGATTCTACGATTCTGTTTTAATCACCGAAAACCACCTAATTCTATCTGTACAAAGTCCCTTAGTAATAGTTTGCAACGCTGTGCAACACCAGACAAATTTCCAACTTTAGATGAAATTTCACTTTACACGTACTCAATAACGTCCACTAATGTTCAATGAAATCGATATCGAACTAGTCTAAAACATTACGTACAATCAGTTACAAAGGTCTTTGTACATTTTACGCGAGATAAATTAATACATTATCAAAAAGCTTAGAAATTCTGAGTTTAATGAAAAATTTCTAAAACATATATATTTCAGAATCAGTTAACTAAAGCTTCTTTTTCTCTAAAAAAAATCCTACAAGGCTCTATTATTCTAAAGAAAAAACGAAATTATATTTGAAAAATATTGGAAATCTCGAAGAATTGAAATATTTTAAAAAATTTTATCCCCATATATTTCCTTCAAAATCCTTCAATTTTACCAAAGAATTTTTCGAATCAATCTCCTGTATAACATAACCTGTCATAAATTCCCGTGCTTGCAAATTCAAAAATCCCTACTAAAGAAACCGAGTCTCATTTCTTCCATTCCCAAAATCGTTCACAGTGAAATCCAGCGTGAAACCGAAAATTCTACGGCAAGCGGTCGGTTGAAAATCCTCCTCTTCGAATCTGTCACCGTCCGTCACCTCCTCACAAACGGCAACAATGCCTCGTTTCGGCGCGAAAATATAAATGTCATTGCGCGTTAAAGGGTGCGAACAGATGCAAAAAAAAAGAGGGGGGGAGAGTGCAAAATCGTACGCGGCCTCTTGTATCCCTTTTTCGAGCACAACCCCCATCCCTGCTTAATGCACTGCACCGGTACGGCGAAACGCACTTTACCCGCGTCAGAAAAAAAAAAAATGACGAGGGAACGCGAGTCCGTTGTA
>NW_006263570.1:655080-660984 GCF_000469605.1 Apis dorsata
GGGCGGGAACATTTATGCGCGCCGGTGCGCCCTCCCCCTCTCCCCCCTTCCTCTACGATTTTTTCCGCGTCGCCAGCCCTCGGCGCTTTGCGCGCACGCACGCTTTGAAAAATGTTTTATCGCGCCGATCTTTCCCGCCCCCTCGATATTCGCCGATGAGAAACGATCCTCCTCGATATATTTTACCTCCTCCTCCTCCTCCTCCCTTTTCCACGGATTTGTTTGGCCTCCGCTCCTTTCTCGGACGAGTCTCGATTCGGGAGTCTCGTTTCCAGATTCGATGAATGGAAATGAAATTGGAATGAAATTGTACGCGTGAAAAGAACGTTGGATGAATGATTATTTATTAATATTGTTTAGATATTCGTTTTATTATTGCGGTGATTAATGAATTATTGTTTGAAGGACGAGAAATTGTGCGTTCAATTGATAAAAGAATGGAATATAACGGTTTCTAGATTCGATGGAATATAGCTTAAGTGTAGGAGGAAAAGTAATCTTTGTTTAAATTAAATTCAATTTATGAATTTCTCAGAATAATTTGTAATTTACAATGATTTTAAGTCATCTTTTAAATTACCCAAAATATGAAAAATATGATCGGGGAAGAACTCAAATTACAGAATAAATATAAATATACATTGCTTTTTCCATGTTAATTAAATCAGTATTACGTTCAAATCTTGAGAAAAAAAAACAATATTTCGCGACGCAAACAACCAGGATGGAACACGTGGTGAATCAACGACCCAGTTCCACGGAGGGAAAGGAAGAAAGCGTTGCGCCATGAAGGAAGAAAGCGTATCCTAGGGAAGCTCGTTCAGCTCATAATCAAACTCGCCTCTCCCCGCGGAGGCTGTTGCTGATAATTTTCCATGCATAATAATAACGCGAGGCGAAGAATTTGAATAATCCACTTTCACGCTATTTTCCCGTCTGATAAGTCATTAAGCCGCCACCGTCGCAGCCGCGCGGAAAACTTAACGCCGGGCGGAGGAGAGCAATCTGCTTTGTCCCGCCGTTTCCACCCTTCACTCACCCCCCTCCGAGTGGAACGAAACGTGAGTGGCGAGAAAGAAGAAGGGCGCATCGCGTGGACAGAAGGAAGGAAGGAAGGAAGCAGCCAGGCGGGACGGGGAGGGGCGGGTTGTGGACCGTTGTCGCGCGATCTCGCTTTGTGTTGTATCCAGGCAATCGCTCGTCCCTGGAAAATTCACGGTCTGGCTCGCGGCGAACAAATGCCGCCTACCTCTATGTCGCCCCTCTTTAGCCGGCTCCCTGTTCGTTCGGCCACAATTTCCTCGTATTACCGTAATATTCGCTTTAACGGCGAACGACAGGGGATAACAATGCACGACACCACTCCTCCGCTTCCCCAGGACGAAACGCGCCATTTTCCATCCGGGAATCTTTTTTTCTCTCTCTCTCTCTCTCCCTTGCGCGCAGCCTCGAACGCGCTTCCGGCGTTAATTCGGCCCGCGTTATGTTTCCATTCAACGGTGTTCGATGCGTATATGAGTTTCGTTCCGTGTGGGTTGAATTGGAGGAAGTGGGGATATAGCGGGGAATTTCGATTGAATCAATCGTTGCGGAAGATGCTGTTTTGGGATTTGGGGGGTTTGTCTTCGTTAATGGAAATGGATGAATTGTGGATGGTTGTGTAATATTTTTTTGTTTGTTAGGAAGTAGAAAGTTAGATTTAGAAATAGATCGCTTTTTTCTTTTAAGATGAGAATCAGTTGAGTGTGTTGAGTGAATTTATATTGGTAATATAATAAAGATTGCAATATTTTTCTTAAAATGTAAGTGTGTCAGGAATTGTAATGGGTATCCAATGAACAATTTAGATTGGATTGATGTAACAAAAATTGTAATACTTTTCTTTTGAAAATAAGAGTGTAATATAAACTATGATCCAATATATAATAATAATAAACTATAGGTTAGATTGAATTATAAAGGATAGATGAATCTATAAAGAAATAGTATTAATATTACTTATTATAAATTAATAGAGGAGTTTCTCTTCTGCAATCATTCCATATTTTTATATTTTAAGCAATTCATAAATTTTTTGTTGTTTGTTATAATTTGGCTGTTCCCATTTTTGATGCATAAATAGTCCATCTCATTTTTAAAGATTAGTTAGTCCTCTTTGAACTTACTTGCATAAGATAATATCTAACAAATTTTGAATTAACAATTAATTTGAATTAATAATATTAAATATTTTCAATTAATATATATCCAATTCAAACAATGAAATGGTTGAAGTACAAGTTAAGTAGTTTCTATTTAATAAATCCATTTCTTTTGGATTTACTTTAAAAAGTGATTGAATTCTTAATTTGAGAAAGTTAATAAATCCAAGACGATCATAAATCAATAAAAAAATAGCCATTTCTAAAATCTATCTAAAATTTATAATTTAAAACAATCTTATTCATATAATATTTCGCAAGAACCATTAGAGAATGATCCAAATCACCATGATCCACATCTAATTGATTATTCCCTAACATAAATGAACTTTGTCACGTTTCGACAAATGCTCGAAGGTTTCTCTCGCATTTCCGGCAGAACTTACGACTAACTCTTCAAATATGAAATCCACCCACGGCACGATCGTGGATGTTTCGAGCGGTCTCGATAATTCACGAAATCGATTACACGATAGGTGAAACGGACCAGGCGTTTTACGACCATGGCCCCGTATTTACGTTATAGTCGAGGAAATCTGCGTCCTCGGCTTTGTGCGGTCGCGTTCCACACCGGAAACAGGCACATGGAAGCACATCCGCGCCGTTATGGCCGCGTTTCCGCCTGTTTGTCCTACGAGGAAACGTCCTAGGACCCCCTCACCAACCGTGTTCGACTTCGTACGCCTGTTTGAAGATCGTAAAATTGTCTTATCGCGCTGACAATGCGAGTTGTTTCATGGAAACGTTTCTCGAAATGGAAAAATAAAATTTTAAAAATAAAAATGAAATACGGCGAACATGTCTTGGCATCGAATTAATTGTAGTTAAAAATGTAGCTGAAAATGTACGATTTGAATTTGAGATATTTGGTGAATTTGAATTGAGTTTTGTAGATTAAGTAAATTTTATCATTAATATTAAATATTGTTGAAAATTGTAGAGTAAAATAGAAACAGTTTTAAAAATTTATATTATTTTAAGAGTATGAATAAAATATGAGATTAATTGAAATAAAATTTATATAAAGGTATTTTGTAATATATAAATTATATTTCTTGTATTCTAATAAGTATGGATATCAAGAACTTCTATCAATGTTTTCCAATCAATTAAAATGTTTCTCAATTCAAGCAATTTTTAATACTAGATCAATAAAAAACAGTAAAAGAGAATTTTGTGAATTAAGTTACATAAAGATCACAAAGGGAAAAATTAATTCTGGAAAAAATAGATAATTAAAAATTGTATTTCCATAGTATAACAATGTTTCTTTATTTATTTGAACTTCAGTTTAACAATATTTCAATAAAAAAATAATTTGTTATATCTTGCAATGATATTTATTAACAGATCAATATGCTCGAAATTCACCATAACTTATTATTATATCGTATTTTTATATTATTTTCGTAAAAGTATAATCCATTAATCCGGTTATTGAAATTCCAGTATGCCAGATTATAGAAATTTTATTTCATTTTGTTATTTTAACGAAAGATTTTCTATATTTTGAGTTTCTGTATCTCACATAAGATTAAAATAATCTTATCACAAAACTTCATATTGTTACAATCCAATTATCAAATATAATAGAAGAATCGTCAATCGAATTACAAAGACAAAAGTTTGATTGTAAAAAATTGTTCAACATTGATCTTCGTAGAACCACAATGGCAACGTGACCAAAGGTACCCATTTGGCGAATGGCAGCGTTATCACGCGTTCTCGTGCGCCAGATTATGCCAGGGTTATGCGTACCCTATTCAAAAGTGGTCATGCGCCGTGTATAAAGGGCCATTACGAAAATGACCATTAAAATAAATTACTCTCATCGTGGCGTACGTAACGAGTGGCAACGCTGCTCAATACCTTGAAATACGTGACGCGGAAATAGTCGGCGGCGTGCGAATCAATTTACGCAAATAATGGGAGCGGGGAGGCGGGTAGAGGGGGTTAAAATTTCGACCACTAGAAACAGTGGACCATCCGATCCTTTGTCCGCTTGAAAATGTTCATCCTCCGTCGGATTTCGGCCACGCGAGCAATTGAAATTTCCGTGATGAATATGAGTTCCAGAAATCGTTCCTACTATTTCAGTTATTCCAGGGTTGCAGGTGGCCCGAGCCACCATATTTCAAGGAATTTCGAATGGATTATTGGCAGTCGAATTTGAAATGTATGATCCTGGGAAGTTGTCGTTTGGAATGTTTTTGTTAGTGTTTGATAGATTTTTCGTCCACAGTTTGAAAGGACGTTCTTTAATATGAAAAAAATTTGTTTCAAATCTATCACGTAGTTTTTATAAATTGATAGATTACGTTGTTTGAAAAATCTTTCATGATATCGTTTATATTATAGATTGTAAAGAGATTATATAAATGGCATATATATTTTTCTTCTATATACTATTATTAGGTATAATTGGATCAAAATAAAGAAAACAATGCAAAAGAGATTTATCTAATAATCTTTATATGGAGTAAAAATCATTGAACATTCGCCATGATAATTATACATAATACTATATATTGCGCTAGCGAGAATCGTATGGCGTTCGAAGCCATCTAGCGGCATAATTGATACTATGACGCGTAAACTGATTCTGGCAATTCAATTTATATTTGAGATCCTCTAGAAGCTGCAAAAGATACTTTAATCGATCAGTTTGATCAGAATATCATATTACAATTTATTCCATTAAATTTGATATTTATTTAAGAATAAAAATATATTTAAAATAATTATAAAATTAATACTACTGGTATTTCGTTCTATTGCTTTTAATATAATATTTAAAAATGGAACAAAATATACTTTTATGAAAAGTAAAAGATAAAACAAGTAAATATAAATAATGAGAGGAATTTATTACAATGTATACATGAAATAAATAAAATTTTAAATTTTTAATTACATTGCACAAATCACAAGTATTAATAATCGTTCGATTATCTTGTCTAAAATAAAACTAACTCAATCATGCCACACTCCCTTGCAAATTTAAACAAATTGCATCCAAAAGTGAAAACTTAATTAGACAGTTTTCCTTTCTTTCACAATTAATTCTTTGGACTTTTAAAGTTGTCCAATCAAACATTTATAATTTATAGAAGAAAAAACAAATTGAAATTAATAACGAAATTATTTTGAAATATAAAGAGTTAATACCATTCAAAGGATCTCGGAACAAAAGCGTTTCGATGTCTTCGCTGCGTCACGAATGAGCCTAATTTTATTTCGGCTTTCCCGTAACTCGATTGTCGAAAAGAAAGGACGAGGAACGTGTTCAGGTCGATCGAACGGATAATATTAAATTTAAGAGTTCAGTTTTGCGTCAGGCAACGAGTGATATTCCCCCGAGGCAAACATCGTCGACGTCGTCGCTCCTCGTCATAGTTGGGTTTCCATTTCTCCCGCTATATACGAGGGGCCACGTTGTTTGTCGGGGAACGTTCTTTTACGAGCAGAAATATTTTGCCAATTTCACCGTCCATGCAAATTTCAATTCGCGAGCGTCAATATTTGTTGAATCGCGTCGAAAAAGGATTTCGATGTACCGCCACTCGATTCCCCGTCAAACGTTCTGGCCACGGTTCGCTCCTCTAAAAACGGTAATATCGAGCGTTAAAATAAAGGGGTCGACGCGGGAAGAAAAATACCTCGACAAACGTCAATATCCTATCCTCCTTCTCCCCCCCCCCCC
>NW_006263570.1:661230-661623 GCF_000469605.1 Apis dorsata
GGATTTTGTATGAAATAAAATGTATCGAGAAAAATGTATGATTTTAATGAAATTGATATGGCGAAGTGGAAATAATTCTTGCGCTAACTCGATAGATAGGAAGAGGGGGTAAATCCATTATATTTTTCGTCGTTCTCGAGTAAAACTTGTGACGTAGCTAAGAAGACAAATATATCCTAATTGAAACAAAAGCTTGTAATTATTAATTATTGTATCGTGTCCCATCTTCAATTTCTCTTTAAAATTTTCTTCTTCGAAAATATTCGCTCGAGGAGGATCAACTCTCTCGATATAATCTCTCGGGGAAAAAAATCAGATTCTCAACACGGCTCGGCGATTCTTTTTTTTTTTCCAGGGTCCGGTCGGGGAAGTGGGCGGCGTCAGGCTGCCGTT
>NW_006263570.1:662336-669235 GCF_000469605.1 Apis dorsata
TCGTTCTTTCGCCCCATCGGACGAAGAGAGAACGATCATTCTTTTCGTCGAGATAAAGTTTCATCGGGAATTACCAGGGATTGATCCGTTTCATTTCTCGTTATCGATGTTCATTTCCGTTTAAAAGTTTTATATTTGATCCGTAATTGGAAGAGATTAAATAAGTGGTGGTAGGAACAATTGTTGATCCATTTATTGATATTTCGAGGAAAAATTGATATTGTATTTATAATTTAGAAATTTAATTAATAGAAAGTAGAGTGTAAAAATTAAATTTATATATATGTGTGAATATCACGATAATGTTTTGATAAATTAGATTTATTTGTAAATTAATAATTAAAGAGTAGAATCTAAAATGAAAATATTTCAATTTCGTTAATTTAACTTTATTTCTGTTGCATTTTATAGAATCATTGATTTCTTTTGACGCAATAAATTTTTTAAATTACAATTAATAGTTTACAGATTCAGGTTAATTATCAAGAACAATTTTACAAATTTTATTACTTTTATTATTTTCTGCGTCTCATGTTAAAAATATTCCCGATGAAAGTATAATCTTTCAATTCTTTTATTAATCAAAAGTTTAATATAACTTTTTATCTCGTATAATATCATTCTTCAATGATACAAATTTCCAAAATTCGATCGATATATCTCCAATTTCATGATATCCACATGAAAAATTCTGTTCGATAAAACTTCACCGCGAAACTAGCTTCGGAATCGAAACAAAATGGAGGCAATCGTAATCGAACGATTCCTCGCGCGGTTCGCGATTAATCGACGGGGCGAGTTAAAAAAGTGTTACGTTGGTCAAAGTTTCTGGGCGCTAGCAAAAGGGTGGACGATAAATAATTGGCTTATACGGTGCATAAATTCCGACAGTGTGTCGCGGCAGCCTTCGTGAAACTTACCCCAGAATTTATTATAATGGGAATCGTCCCCTCGTATTTTTAGGATCGCAATTAATTTTCTCGTTTTCGAAACGCGAACGCGCATGGCTCCGACCAGATTAGCATTTGCACGCGTGTGCGCGGCCTAATGCAGAATTATTTTACTGAAATACGCCGATCCGAGCCACGCGCATTATCGCCCAAAACTACTTTCGGCCGGATGCATTTTTCCCCGATAAGCTGGCCATTCGTTTCGTTTTATCGGCACGGATCCCGGGTACCCTAAGCTGTCGTGAAATTTGCGACCTCGATTATTTCGGTGAATGATCGCCGTTACTTGTAACCGGGATTTATCGTGTGTCGAAATTATTTAATTTCGATTCTGAATTATTATTCCCTCGTGAATGTATTTCTATTTCACTTTGAAAAATTAGAATTGGAGGGATCGACGTATCAAATGTACAATTCTCTTCAAGATTTTTCTTTAATAATTTTGAAAATTTATACAAATATGTATACGTGATACACATGTTGCATGTTATACGTACTTAATTCGTTTAATTAATGTGTTTCTGTAAATGCCAATATTAAATTTATCAAGAACTATATATATATAAAACATGAGAAATCTGAAATCAGTCAAAACAATAAGTTAATCACAATTATGTGAATATTTAAATACATGTATTATATTCTGATTTAATCTTGAATTAATCTTCATGTGTATCATACAGGATTAATTTAGAAGATATTTTAACTTGATATTTATATAACTGTAAATTGAAATAATTTTCAACATTTTGTAAGAAATAACAAGCTACGATTGATACAATAAAAAATTATATATAAAAAAACTATTAATAAACATTTCACGAAAAATTGTAAAACAACTTTCGTCCATCTTTATAATTCTTTATAATCGAAGCAATAATACAATCTTTCGATTGTATTATTATTAATGTGCTGGACTGTAATTTTGTTTGAAATATCAGGAACTTTTGCAAGAAAATTTTCATCGTTCCTAATTCTTGTTTTAATTTACACGCTGATTTTATATAACACGTTCGAGAAACTGAATAAATTTTCTACCAAGAAAAAAACTCAAACACGATTAAACGGCGAACTATCCTCGTAGATAAACAGAGAATTACCGAGAAACGTGTTTGCAAACTCTTCTCTAGGTTCTACTTCTCGAAATCCAACCCAGCTACTCTAAAAATACACGGTGGAAATAGTCACGGACTTTAGAAATCTGGATAAACGTCGTGCTCGACGTTTCCCCGTGCCTCAATCGTCGGAATCGATTACATTAACGATTAACCCTCGAAGGAGGCGGAGGCGTAATCTCGAGATCTACCTTCTCAAGAAAGATTCCAGATTGCTTCGGTTTCCTGTCATTTCCATTCAAACGTCCGGCTTTGTTTGAAACGGCCGATACGCAAACTCGATCCCGATAAATGCGTTTAAGCCGCATCGCGATCGAGAATTCGAGCCGATGAAATAAAAGTTTTCTCATTGGAACGATCCGGTTCGATCTGTTTATTTGAAGAAAGTTCTCTCGAGAAGGGTTGTCCTTTGAACGCAGCTATTAGATATTTTTCGCGTGTTCGATGAAGCGTCTTAAGAAGGACTACTCGAGTCTGCGTGATTCTGTTCAACTTGTTTCTCGATACTGCTGAGTTGGATTGGATATATATATGGAAATAACGCGATATGAAAAATGTATGATCGATGGAACGATAGATTATATATTTTTAATATCGTTTTGAAATAAGATTGAAATAATTGAAAATAAGATTTCAATCGGGTACGTTTTATTTTTGGATTTCAATTTTAATTTTCGAACTTTTTTTTTTAATAGAATTTATTGCGAATCTGTAGTTTAATTAACTGCCGGTTAACAAGAAATAGGAATTTTAATTGTGCAAAATATAAAAATTGGATTTAATACTTTATATTTATATTTCTTTAGAACGTATTAATTGCGTCATTCATTCGTGTATTATTTTTATATTTCTTATCTCAAGTTTTATCATTAATTAATCTTTCCGGCAAGTAAAATGGAAATTTTACAAAATCTAATTTAATTTCATACGTAAAATACCTTTCCCGTTTATTTATACACCGTAATCACCGTATATATACGCAACGCATATTCATTTTCTCGTCCTCCATTTTACATTTCTCATTCACTTACTTCAAATAAAACTAAATATAAACTGTTCCCAATCTGTCACATTCTCTCAAAACTTTGAATAGTCGCGCTTTAAATGCATTTCCAACGCCGAAAATTCATCTCCAACTCTCCATAAACACATTCACACGCGAAATAATCATACCGTGAAAATAACTTCTATTTCCAATTTCTCTAAGCAACCATCTAAATCCATCCCACCACTTATTTATTCCCCGTGATCTCATTAGAACGAAATCCGAAAATAGGCATCCTTTCCCCGTATTTTTTCCCGGGGACGAAAAATCCTCGGACAAAAAAGCAAGAATTCGAGCGAAGGCCCCAACACAGGAATCACCCTTCTGGTTGGGGAGGGGATGGAAACGGATTAAAACTTTTATCAGGGCTTTCAAAGGCAGCTGGTCCACGGGACAGAGGGTGCCCCGTGGCTCTGTCGAAAAGAGGATTCGTGGAACGATCGAACGTTAACTTCCGGACGATTTGTCTGAGCCTGCCGCGGTGGTGCATGCCGCGATAAATCCCGGATTTTCATAAGTTTCCTCTCTGGCCTCCCCATTGGCCTCCATTCGAGGGCTCCCTTCGTCGTCTCGCGGGCCACGTTTTCCATTCCTCTGCTTGCGTTTCTAAACGGTCGAATCGAGATATATATATACGTTTCTCTTCTTCTTCTTCTTCTTTTTCTTTTTTCTTCTCTTTCTCCCGGTGTTGGGGGATAACACCGAGGAAGGATGAGATTTATCGAAGTTGCGGCTTGTTACGCCTGGGCTTTACGCTTTAGCGGGGCGGGCGCCACTCGAGAGCCGCGATAAAGGTGCTAGCAATTGATTAAGAGGGTCGTTTGTGCCAAGGAAATGCTACTTCAAACGCGACCTCCGCCCCGATCTTAACCGCTTTCCAGCCCTCTTCTGTGGCGACGCCACTCGGATTCTTTTGTAAGCGACGAAAAATTCGCGCTATATTCCGATTTTATACGTTCCACATTCTTCTCGTGGATTTAATAGTTGCTTCAATTGATAAAACACGAATTCGAATTGAAATTCGAGGATTTGTTAAACTGTGATCATTGTGAAGAGTTTCAAGAATGTTGAGGATTTGTTGAAAGTGATATTACGAATTTCTTTGTATTTTTTATCTTTTCAGATGAATATGTAGAAATTAAAAATGTAATGTAAGTAAATTCGAAAATGCTTAGTTTATTTATTATATCGATTGTAAAGTAATAAATATGTAATTATATACACGTATAGAAGTATATATGACATATTTGAATAAATTTAAATTTAAAGATTAGTGAACACAAGTGAAGGCAAAATTTAATGTACAAATATATCGATTAAATTTATTTACTATATTATAAATAATTTTCACAATTTGCATTTGTGATGGAGGTAAAACTGTTATATATTTGTTTTAACCACATATAATATTAATAAAATCAATTGTTAAATATAAAATATCATTTTAAAAAAGTAAAGTTACTTTTTTAATAAGTTTTATAACTGTGTTAAGAAATTTGTTTAATTCTAAAATCAAAGATTTTTAATCATTTCCAACATTTTCAAAATTACTACTAAGTAATTCTTTATTAAAAGTTATAATAATCGCTTTAAATAATAATTCAATTAATATGAAATTTCATGTAAAACATATATTATTTGATTCCTTGCAAGTTCCAATTTTTTCTAATATAAAAACAACAGCGCAGTAGTATCGATCGACTTTACTCAGACACTCTGACAAGTGATCGTCGTTTGGTCAGCCGTCATCGCGCAAAAGTCTGAAACGAAATAAAAGTAGAAGAAACATAGTTTTGCGTAAATTTCCCCCTGTAAACTGGAAATTCGAAATAGGATAGACAATTTCACGGATATTACTTCCGAAAGAAGTAACACGTTCAATCCGTGTTTATCGCGTTGCTTTTCGAGAATTCATATTTTCACGCGTGTCTAGGAATCAATGATCGATCCTGTGTAACCAACAGGATAATCATTTCGTTTCTGTAAACCTGTATCGGAAGAACGATGAAAATGCAGGTACACGCATACACGAATATATTGCGGTTGCAGCGATTACATCTACCAAATTAATTTCATTAACGTTCGGACAGCAAGGTAAATACTCAAATATATTTCAATCAGATCGATACGGGTTATAATTACGCGAATTCATTAGTCGTGTATTATTTTAAATAGGTATTTGTAACAAGCTGGAAAATAATTGATGGGTGTTCTCCAACGATTACACGCCAGCTTGATTGAATGTTGTTATTCGTTGGTATGATTATGGTTTTATTGATCATTGATCGTGACATATATATATAATTTTTTAAATAAATAATATTCATGTTTTGCGATAAAAATTATATAACACTTTTATTATTTTTTTTTCTTATTGAAATTTAAATATTTGAAAATATATAATGCATATAATAGTTTAAATTATTGAGATTTATTATTTGTGATTTTTTTCCTATTTTTCGAAATATTTTGAAAAATGAAAAAAAAAATTATAAAACATTCTATACACAAACATAAGATTTTTTAAAAAAAGTCTTCAATACGAAGAAATATATAAATAAAAAATTGTGTAATTTTAATTATATTCTTTAAATTTCCTAAGAAACGATTTGAAAAATGATTTTCATGTTAATTAACGAAACATTGATAATGGTAGAGATAAGGTATCAATTTACCGCATCGATTCGTGCAGTGACACTCAAAGCAATATGCATCATACATTTTCCAATATATTATGTTCTCATGTTTCTGTTCATTCGTTAGTATAGATACTCGAACATGTAAATTTTAATGTTCAGTTTAATGTAAATTTTAATCGATCTCATAATTTTCCTATATCGCGATGATACTCTATATAGAACTCTATATAATAAGAAGTGTACTTTCTTTAATGATCCCATTTATCAACCACAACATAGTACTCAATAGATATAATAACAATGTCATAGTTAATAGATCAATATAATCAATAATGAATGCTTTATTCAATTTCTTTTTAATAATACTTAATTTTTCAACTATTAAAAATATTCCAATTTACTTATAATTAAAACAATACTTATTATCATGACAAAAATTTTCTAATTATTTCTCTAGATTCTATATAATAATAATAAAAAACATGTATGACAATATCACATATACAATTTACAGAATATTATCTTTTCTCCTTTATCACTCTGGAAGATTTCTCAACAACGCATTACACTTACTATTATACAATTATTCGATTTGTCGTAAATACATAAAATAATATTTATAATCTAAATGAGCAAACTAAAAATGAATAATTAATAACAATTCGAAATATAATTCAAATTTTTTTCCATTTCTTCTAAAATTACCTCATATAACAAGAAACTATTTATTTCCCATAAAATCGATGAAAGTAATAATTTTTAAATCGACTCTTCAATAAACGCGCGAGGATCTTCGACCATCTTCTCAGAAACGTGCGTGCAACGCTCACGCGTGACGCCGTAAACCCTCGAGGAATGGAATTGCGCGAAATAAAGGAATACTTCCGGCCGAGGCGTACACTCGTCGCCCCGGCCAATAAGTCTGAAATATGCCAGCCGTTTTATTCTCGCCGCGCGAATACGCCGCGAGAAAGTGGAAAAGAGCGGTGTGCCGCGACCCGTGAAACTCTACGTTGCGAGCAGAGAGGGGAAAGAGAGAGAGAGAGAGAGAAAGAGAAAGAGAGAGAGAAAGAAAAATGTCTGCGGTGCTCGCGGTTTACATGGCGAGCGCGGCAGGATCCATGCACGCAAACAATTCTCGTTGAGCATG
>NW_006263570.1:669508-676055 GCF_000469605.1 Apis dorsata
AAGAGGGTTGCGAGGGGGGATACACGTACGGAGGAGAAAAATAAAGGGTGGGGGGTTGTGTACGCGCGAGACTCGGCCAGGAAAAGTTTCTCGAGGCAGAACGATTCTCGTTATAACTTCGGCCCCGAGGAAACTTAAACTGCCGCCGGCCTGAACATGCCGCCAACTTTCCGCCCGGGACAATCGTCTCTGTTGCCTGTCCTTTCGGTTGAATGACACGATGATCCTCCGCGACCGTTTTCCTCTCTCTCTCTCTTTGCTTCCCTGAAAAAAATTTTCGATTTTTTCTTTTTTAGTCAAATAAGGATGGTTTTTGCGTTCGTTAGTTGTGAATAAGGGATGGGGGAATTATGGAATATAAATGGCGATCTTAAATGGGATTATTGTATTACGAGGTATTGAATGAATAATTTGTAAGGGTTTATGATAGGATATATATTATGTATATGAAATTTCGAGTAGTTAAATCTGAGTTCTAATTTATTTCTTGGTAATGTAATAAATATTTGGAAATGTATCTTCGTATTTTTGATATGAAGAATTAATTGATTAAGCAATAGACAATTAGCTTGTTAAATTGTTTTTAATTTTTACATATAACATCATTTATCTTTTACAAAAATTATTATCCCCTCAAATCAGTATCTAACTTTCCAAAGTTTTTTAAAGCGTTAAATATTCCATTAAAATAAAAATATACATAGATTTTATATATTTTTACATATAATGTCATTTATCTTTTACAAAAATACAAAATTAATTTATTTTTAATAATTATGCAATTATTATCTCCTCAAATCCGTATTTAACTTTCCAAAGTTTTTTAAAGCGTTAAATATTCCATTAAAATAAAAATATACATATATTTTATATCCATATAATATATATATATATTTTGTAGAACCCTGGTATATTCCAAAATAAGAAATAAATTAAACGAGAAACAAAGGAAAAGATACCCTGATCCTCCACAATTACCCTCTCCGTTTCCTACTGTTTATAAAATTACCTTCGACCCACGACACCCCTCCATTAAGAAAATCGAGTAAACTTTCCAAACCGATACACCCTCCCTTCCCTCTCTCCTCCCAAAGAAATCCTCGCGATAAAACAAGCGAGTTCAACATAGAGCGGGCGCATTAAAAGAGGCGAAGCGCGATCCTCGTTATTCCTCGATATCGGCTTATCTGAAATTTCGAGAGGCCAGGCCTCTCCCTATCGTATCTCTCGTTCCCTCTTATCTCCGCCCATTAATAGGCCGGCCGCTTTTTCTTCGAAATGTAATCACCGATCGAATCTTAATCCCGTATACGTGGTGTATACGCGGGCACGATTCCCGCTGGAAACGCTTTGGGAATCGAGGTTCCGTTATCCGGCATCACGTATTAAAGAGGGAGAGCCGAGGGACGCATAGAAGAGCCGTGCGCGAAACGAAATTTCAACCCCGTGGGGGTAAACGTGGAAGAGAGGAGGATTGCACGTGTTCCGTGGAACTGGTTCCAACCGCAAGGATTTCAACCTCTCGTTAAAGCTATTCACAGATGTCGCCGTCGATTCGAAATAAATTCTCGAAAGAAGGAGGCGTGATTCCGTCGCCTTTTTTTTCCCCTCGATCTTGGAGGACTACTGCTTTCCTCCGATGTCACGTTCGACCCTGCGCTTTGGACACGTTTTTGGGGGCTCGAGTTGTTCGATTCTTTAGAGAGTTCGATTGCTGGAATGGAATTTTGATATCGAGCAATGGTTTGAAGCTTCTTTGTTACTTTGCAATAATGTATACGGTTTGGTAATTTATTATAAAAAGGAAAAAGCAAAATTGAATGATCTTTAATTCTAAAGAATTTTTATTTCTAATTATTTATAAATAATTTGCTAAATTGGCTTGTTAGCGAAGATTGAAACAATTGTTCATTTTTGAGAGAACTATCATTTTTGTAATTTAAAAAATTAAATGAAGAATATTTTTAACGAAAATGGCGAGCATCGTGTCTTGAATCTTAACGATTCACATGATTGGTTTTTCTATTAGATACGTAATATAACAGAGTATATCTTTGATAGAGCTTCAAGTACAATCTTTTGAACTAATCAATCTTAAGATCAGAATGCTTCGATGAATCAACAAAAGAAAGAGATAAAATTTATCTCTTAATGAAAATTGACCTTTAAATTCACAAAATTAATCACACGAAAGTTATAATTCGCAATATCCACACGCTATCCTGACAGCACAGCTGTTAAACTTTCAGCTGTTTTTACGAAGAAACGAAAACACCGACTACATCCTGAAAAATTATCATCATGCTCGGTTACATGTCAAACGGAACCACTTTTCCACGGAAGAAGTCGCGTTAATTATGAACTCTGTTTGACTTCATGCCAGCTACACCTCATAACCAACCGTGGCCAACCCTTCTTCGCACGTATTCGAGTGTACGTACGCGGATATGGTGAATAAATTTTCACAGAACGATGCGCATTCGCGAGTTATCGTGTTTTCGAGCGACATGCTTTTTCCCTACCAGTTTCGAGTTTCTCTGCCAACTTTCGAAAGTTCTTTTCGATCCCTCCACCAGTTGGCTTCCACTTGCTGTTCGGTGTTTTGTATGGATAAGTTTATGACACATGTATTCTTACGAAAAATATTATGAAGGAGGATTATAATTTTTTTTTCTTGATCGGGCAAAATAATGGAGAGAATTGTTTTTAATTGATGATAAACATGAAAATTTATTAAAATTTATAGAGATAAATGGCCTAATTACCGAATAATTAAATAATTGATGTAGATATAATTAATTATAAATATAAATAGAAAAAATTAAAAAAGAAATATGAGATAATTAAATTATCGTTATGAGATGAAACTTAAGTTTTTCGAAAATATCATTTCGTGAAATAATATAATTTAATTTATCTACTTTCGTTACTGAAAGTGATGAAAAACAGTAATTAATATACATACAAGTATTAATCAAAGGCTAATAAAATAATGATTTCATTGTACATATAGAAAATTACAATTTTATTAAAAGAATTAATTTTTATATATTATATTTATATCTTTTCTTGATATTGTATAGTGAATAATAATTTATTGTAATGCTCATAAAAAAGAATATTTTGAACAAAAAAAAAAACAAAACAAAAATGATGATAAAAGAGATTAATAATGCATTCAATAATTCTGGTAATAAATTATTACTGATAATTTGGTTCTCATATTGGAACATAACTGGTTTTTGGATATTAGAGGATTTAGACGATGTTTATAATTTGAGTAATGAACCAGCAAAAGGTTAAGCTTATTTAATAGTATATCGAGTATATAATTCTATCGTACAATTATATACTTTAATATTCATTGCGATTAATTTCATTAGAGCTAGATATTATTATAAAATAGAATCGTAATTAAATCATCGAGTCACATAATAGTTTGTTGAAAATTTGCCAGAATCTGTGCCAGGTGATCAATGGCAAAGTAAAGAATAAGAACACACGATATTTTTCTTGATTAAAGTTATCTTAATATAAAAAGTAAAAATTAAAAACGTTATTAAATAAAAAGATTTTATTATATTGTATGATTATGACAGATTTTTCCAAAAATTAAATAAAATTCTAATCAGAAAGAATCATTTGATATGATAGTTAATATAATTAGAACTATTAGAATTATATAGTTCCAACTATGAAAGCAATGTTTATCCACTGAAGAATTTATTCATAATAAAACTTCCATGACTTCGATTATTAAAATTTTAAAGAACAATATTTTATTTCTATTTTATTTATATTATTTAAAGGCAACAAGTAATTCTTTTTTTCAAAACAAAATACAAAATTAAACTAAATTATAATATCACTATTTATTTTCACTATTTATTAACTTAATTTACAGGAATACTATATTTTAAAAATCTTGCTTAATAATATTATTAATTTTAACAATGCAACATTAATAATATTAATAATATCAATCTGATCTATAAATCATCTTATATTTGTTTCAACTCGAGTAATGGTATATACTTCTTCTGAAAGAGAGGTAAAGTTGCTAAACAATTTAATGCCTCTCGATAAACATTTAAACCACTGCACACTTGATTCATCCACGTTCACGCATTGAAAGGATTGGTGAATTCACTCTTTAACTCGAACATCTCTTTACGCGACAGATTACGAAATCTCTGCTATAAACGTTTACTGGCAAACAATGCATCGCGGTTCTGTTTCTAATTCCACGCAACACGAAAAGACGGCTTGCAGTGTGGAGATTTATCGTGCAATAAATCGCGCCATGCCGGGTACTACTTTGCATGAAATTACAGCTGCGTAGAATGCTCGTTGTCCTGCCATTGTTTGCAACGCATGAACGCTTCGAATACCTTGATCAGCTATAGTCAACTGATTACACGTGGTGGCTTTTGAAGGTTAGAAAATTCCATTTGTCTATTTCGATGAAATCTTCTCTTTGATAACTATTCGTACGTTTCAAAGTTATTTGTAATAACGGATAATCAAGAAAGTTTTATGAAAGTTTTCTTCACGGAGGGAAAGAGGGAAAAGATTGAAGAAATGTGGAAAAGAAATTTTTATTAAAATAATCATTTTTTTATTTGTTTAAAATTACGATTTGAAAAAGTTAAAAATTCTTTTTATTTATAAAGATGATTGAATAGGTTTAATCTTTTCGAAATTAATATTATATTGTTCTAATTTTTTTTTTATTTTACCGATAAGAGATCTAATGATAGATATTTTTAGAAATGAGATATTAAATTCATTTGAAAATTGAATTAATCTATTCTTTTATTGTCTTATTATATTTCGTACTATTATAATATTGCATTCATTGCCAAATAAAATCCATCTTGAAAGGATTAATGAGAGTTTATATCGAACAAGATATTTTCATTTAATCTTCAGATTTCTGAATTTATTATAATTATTACACAATATGAATTATAATGTTTTATATAAATGAAGGAAATTATACTTATTTCTGTTATATATCAATTTAAGTAATTTAACAATTACTTCGAACAACAATATATGAATATAATTAGAGAATAATAGTGAATATATAAATAGGGAAATATTTATTTCTAATTTAATTCTAATGTATTAAAATATATATTGATATATAATGTGTAAATGAAATTATATTGTAATCATTAATGACAATTTTTCTTCACAAACAACATTTTCAGAATCAAAAAATTTATACTTTCCCATTTATCGTCCGACGAAAACACATTATAGCTAACAAGCACTAATCTAGAAAAATAAATTTATATTAAGTCTTGTTGTTGAGACACAGGATTTTACACATAGAAAATTATCATTTGTTAGACAAATGCTTTCGACTCTGTTGACGTCAATTTGATGCTAGTACAGCATTCTTTAGATAGTTGACGTAAAGTTACGCCCACCAGGCTGATTTAAATGCGTTGAAATTGAGACTGCGTGAAAAAATAACTTGTACACGATTCTTAACATGAGTCATCTTCGAATCATCTTAGAATCTGATATATTTTAAGGAACTATTATCGAACATAGGAATCATTTTTTGAAATCTGTAATTATATTTCTTATAGACAAAGGATTATTTAATCTTATCTCAATTCAATTGGACTGAATGATGAATTGAAAGATGAAAGTGCTAGTTAACTCTGAAATGAATGACAGGAGTTGTATCAATGCCAAAAACTAACAATTGAATTATTTTACTTAATTGTGATTTTTATTGAATTTCATAAACTCAGCTTTAACAAATAATGATGAAATAATGAAGAATTACATAAATTTTCATATAATTATATTAAATAATTATTCAAAAATTGAAAATTATAATAGATCAAATATATAGTGAATGATAATTTCAACAGTAAATCTATTTCTCTAATATAAATGAATGTTCCAATTACTATACTTTCCTTCAATTATTAGATAATTAATTAATTTTGTTAAAAATTAATAATAAACACGAAATGAGATTAAATTATATACATTTCTTACGATTTTCAAATTCCCTTGCATAATTTTCTTTTATTAAAACGTATAAAACAATTTTTATATATTTTAATTAACTCGAGAAAATAAAATAAATTATTCAAAAGCCAAAAAATTTCTAAAAATCCTTGAACAAAACTGATCTTTCCAAAAATTTTCACAATATTATAATTAATCTCAACATACAACTCATAACTTTAAATAAAATCCTAATCCTGAAACGTGTACAATCCTCATAAAGTAGATTGGACCAGTAAAGATCAGACCAGAAGGAAGGCCAGACACGAAATTAGTTCGAAAAATTTCTCCAACGCCATAAATTAAGTGTATAATATATATATACGAGTTCTCTTCCCTTCTTCTTCGCCATCTAGCATTTCACATAGCACAGGTGAATTCTTCCTTCTTTTTCTCACCGAATTCCACCGCGCAACTGGCAGATTAATCCGAAAATAACGAGTTGCATGAAAAGGGTTCTGTTCAACCCACGAAACACATTTCTTTTTTTTTTTTTTTTTTTTCTTTTTTT
>NW_006263570.1:676301-678874 GCF_000469605.1 Apis dorsata
CCGAGCGTCTGTCATTCGTTCAAAGGAAAGTTAATTACGTTGAAACAAAATGCGCGCGGCTGGCGAATTATTGATTTCCTCGTTGTTCCGTGTCGTCACTTCCGCGCTCGCGGATTGTCATTGCGCTCTGCCTTGATTTCTTCGTTCGGTATGCTCTATTGGATTTTTTATTTCGTTTTTTTTAATTCTGTTAGATCGATCAGCAACATCTATCGGTAGAGTTTGTCGTATATTTATGATTTTATTCGAGAATTTTCTCAAAACGAAAGGAAAGCTGTAAAATAATATTGGAGGAATTATTTAGTTAATTGGAAATTATACATATAATAATACAATATATTATCTGAATTATAATAATTATATTTAAAAGATACGTTCTTTTTTGAAATAATTGTACAGTTGGAAAAATCCAAATTTGCGAATACATTTTCAAATATATATTTAATAATATATATTTCATAAAAGAAATGAATTGTAAAAATTAATCTGTTTTCCAAAATGTAAACATTTCTTAGATATTGAATGATTATTTAATTCTAATTGATATTCATAACCGATAGTTTTATTCTATAATAAAATGTGTTTCATGTAACTTTATACGAGAACTTATATTAATCAAAAAAGTTTACAACGAAAGATTTTAAACAGAAAATTGAAATTCATAAATATTGAGAATACAATTAAATAACAAAAGTGAAAAATTTCAGATATGATTTGTATATTAACAACAGAAAATAAATCGAAATAATTATTCGTTTTCAATTCGAAGGAAAATAATGACAGAATATAGAATGTCTAATCTAGATTTCTCATCTAGATTCTATCTTTCTTTGAAACAATGTTGTTTTTTACACACATATATTTTACAAATTTGTAACGATGCAATGAATGCACATAAAATTCGAGATTCTATTTCTGGCCTATAGATTATTTCGTCGTGTTTCCTCCGGCCGGTTTGTTTGTTTGAAATGTTTTACGATGCGAGCAATTGTGTGTTGAAGAATTAGGAACAGGTTTTTGAAGTGGATGCTTTCGTGCGGATAGGTATGAAACAGTGGTAGTTTCAACGATTGCTTGTCACGGAGTGACCATGCCTCTGTTTTGCCTTCTTTTTCTGTTTGCCCCGTTTTAGTCGTTGGTTTAAAACGCGGAGAACGTAAGCGCTGTGAACACACAGTGGGCAAGCTCTTTCTGAAATGTACGAGGTCAGGCTACGCGTGTATTGAGATTGTAAAATAAGAGGTCACGCGTGACGTCATTCACGATTGGGCAGGTAGCCTTCAGCGTTGAATCGATTTTACATGCGATAGTACACGCGTAGAATACGAATCGAATTTTTCTCTTTAATTATAAAACATATTTTTAAAACATTTTATCTTTCTTCTCGGTTAAGTGATAACATTTTTCTCTCTTTTTATGGAATATTCATATACGTGTTTCCACGTGTTTAGAAGATAATATTTTAAGATTTTATATACAAATGTTTCACGTATTACACGAGTGAAGTATTATTGGAATATTTTCACAACATAAAATGGCAAATTGATTCGTGAATACTATACTCGAACCGTATAGCGAATTAACATACACTGATATCTATATTACCATGAAATTAACCCTCGAACTTCATATATCATTTTAGATCTGTCACATACTAGGTTACAGTACAACCGCATAATTTCCATCTCACCATCGACACTAATTACCATACGTCATAAAATGTCAACGCACTGACGCACAGTGCATTCATTTGAGTTACTATATTCTCTCCTAACTCGCTCATAATCTCAAGTCCAAAAGTCACTTACGTTAATCTTGAAGATATCCAAGAGGTATATATCAGTTGACATTGTAATTCTATAATGATTTATTGAATATTATTATCTTTCTTATTAGAATATACATTTGGTAAACTAGCCTGATTTTTATTCTAAAATTTAATATGTAATATTATTATATAATAATAAATATCTAACTTATCCTTTCCTTCAAATAAATCCTTATTTAATCGATTGTCTTTTCTACAACAGTATAAATACATCAATAAAATTCTTCCAATTAATATTATAAATGAACTAGTTCCACTAATAATTAACAATTTAATATTCTCGATATTAATATCCATAATTACCAGTACAATCCGATCCTTTTTATCTTTCTCGATAATTTGCCTATTCATCTATCTTCTTCCACTCCTCGTCTACTCGAATCGAGCTTCATAAAAGAAGACAGTTCCTTAAATCCAAGCCAATTTCATTTAAAAAAAAAATGTAATCTGCGTTTAAAAAACCACCTCCATCACTTTCAACCCTTTGCCAACCTTTTGAAACTCTCGCTCGCGCAGCTTCAAACGCAGCGAGGCAACGCACAAGACAAAGATATTCGATCCATCCGCTCATGCGACAGAGAAAGAGAGATATCGTCCCGTATTTACCGTGTTCACGTGTCCTAGGGGACCGGTTTCGGGACCAGTTATAACCCGGGGGCGAGTCGGTGTAATCGGCAGCGTGCGACGACCGCGGCCGCACATGCCGCCCGCATGCCTACCGGCTAAAACAGATGAGCCGCGCGCG
>NW_006263570.1:679097-683405 GCF_000469605.1 Apis dorsata
CGCGATATTGCCGCGCCTACGAGGATACTCACCTTCGGGACGTCCTCTCCTCTATCTCTGCACCCTTGTGATCGCGGGATCGATGCGATAGGTGGGGTGGCTCATATCGATTTCGAGGCGGGATCGTGTCGAGTCGTATATTTCGCGTGTCTTAACTTCGAATGTGCTGCATATGGAATTTTCGCGGAAGTGTTTAAACATTTGGATGGGATGTGTTTGTTGAGAGTTGTATGATTGTTTGTTTATTTATTTCTTTGATAGTTGGGGAAATTTGTTGTTAATATATTAGATTTAATTAAGGGGTTTTTGAAGTTTTGATTGTTTGTTTCTTTTCAGTATATAGTTGAATATATTTTTTCTTTTTTTTGATTTTTTAATATTGAAATAAAATTGTGAGGTGAAAATATTCATATATCAATATAAATATCAATATAAAATTTGTATATTTATAAATATGATACTCTGTGATACTTCTTAAGATATCATCTTAAGGAGTAATCTCAGGGAACTTTTATCAATTTGAAAAATTTCTTCGAATCATCTTCATTTAATTAATTAAAGAAATTAAATTAATTAATTTATTTTAATATTATTAATTAAAGTAATTAAAGAAGAATAAATTTAATTATTATACCAACAATAATAATTGTTTCCACAATTTTAAAGAATATTAAATATTCATTGAATATTCTAAATACTATTAAATACTCATTCTGCCAAAATTCTCCATAGATCACATCGAAAACCGAGAAATATCTAAAATATGTCATAATTCATGTTACAAAATATCTCCAATTTTTATACCATTTCCCCAAATCACGTTATTACAAATATCTACATCATACCCCAATATCTAAAATCAATAAATTCCTCGAAAATCCACCATCGATCGATAGTCATCGGAAGCTGTGAAATATCTAGCATAATCTCTATCATAATTTTCCAAATTTTTATTTCTCCTCCCTACACCACTATCCCTTTTCTAATATCCAAATTCAACGAATTCCATTAAAATCCAGCATCGATAATATTCCTGTTACAAAAAAACATCCCCCAATTTTTATTCCCTCAAATGGCTACACCCCACGAATAGCACGTCCCTAACAACTCAAACCCCACGATTTCCTCGAATTTGAAAATTCACCGTTACACAGCAAGCGATGGGTGGAACGATCTTAGCCGCGAAGCTGATAGCCCGACGAACGCTCTAAAACCGATCTTCCCGTCCCCTTCCGGTCGGGAAAGCGCTCGAATATTTCAGCCCGGCTAAACTCGTTCCCCGTTACGACGTAATGGACGCATTCAGCTAAAAGCGTGATTTCACCGGTCAACGAAAAGTTATAGCCCGTAATTGAAGGTGCGGCAACAAGAGTTACGCGAGTGCAAGAGTGAAATTGGGATGTTGGGTGGAGTAGTGGAGTAGGAGGAGGAGGGGGTGGTAACCCGGGGAACGTTTACGAAAACTACGGTGGCGCGTAACTCTGGGCCGAAGAGTGGCGGCCGGACGAAGCAAGTGGCAGGGTTTAAATTCGAATTAGCCTACAGGCGAGAGATCCCGCCGGCCCCGTGGACAAAGCTAGCCACGGTATTAAGCCATTAGACCGTAACGAGAGTTGATTAAGTGTGCGGGCCCGGACCACGGCCGCGACACGCAAAAAGTACTAACTGCGCGCCGCGCACGGGACGGGAATGTGAATCGAGGGGAAAAAAATTAAAGCATGGGGGAGAGTAGTAGTTTTTTTTTTTTCGACGCAGACGTGGAAATTCGTATTAATCAGGTGCGTGCGGTAAAGTTGACGATGGCAAGAGGGATGATTCTTCTTTTCGTATTCGATTTTGTGTTTCGACGAGATTCTGAGGGTTCTGAGGATAATTATTAAAGTAAGTGTTGGATTGTTTGGCAAGTTCGTGTAATATAATGATATTATAAATTGTCAGGAGAGTGTTAAAGACAGTATATTTGAGAAAAAATTAGGAAATAAAAAAAGATAGGAAATTGTGTTTCAGATGCCAGATGTATGTTGACTAATCATTGGAGCTTGTCATATTTATTCTTATTTATTCAAGTTTTTACAAAAATTCTTTGATCGATAAGAAACACATTGAAAAGTTTTTTTTACCAAAAAATTTAAGAAATTATGGAATAGTGCTTGAAATTTTCAAGTTGTGTGAAATGGTGCGTGATTAATTGAATGAATATATAGATGTATAAAAATATTTAAATTTCAAAATCAAATTTTAAAATTTACTTATCGAAATATGAAAATGTTGAATTTAATGTAAAGATTTAATACATATATAAGATTTTTGGACGAAGAATGTAAAAAGACGATTCTAGAAATTGAAATAAAAAAGCTAACATACAGAAATATATGTTGAAGACTATTTTTAATATTATAAGTAATGCAAAATTTTACGTTTGTTTTTTTTATCTCTAAATAACAAAAATTTATATTTATCTTGTTATACTACTACTTTTCAAAATATTAAGGAATTTTTTCTCAGATTTTTTTCAACTTAATGTATATTCGATAGTGAGTTAATTAAAATATTTAATTAAAATTTCTAGAATTTATGTTAATCGATTAGTTTATAATAATAAATAAAATCAATTAATTAACAGACTTTAATAAATAGTATATAAATTATAATCGATATTTTAAAGTGTATCGCATATAAAAATAATACAAATATGATATAAAAACGAACGAAAAGAGAAATATATTACGATCAATTTGTAACAGCAATTACCATCAATTATATACACAGGAAAATGCATATCTAGGTCATGCTTTCTCGTTTATTGTGAATCATTCCAGATATTGCTTCGGTAGAAATATCGATGAAAAATAAAATCCAATTTAATTACAATGGTTGCCAAACATTTCTAGCGAAATAGAGATTTCGTTTCTATTTAAATTATAAATTAACAAATATTCTTTTTTCAAAATCTATTCAACCAATTTATCTAAATATTTACATATATTACAATAGCAATTGATTCTGATTAACAAGATTGTGTTTAAGTTTATGCATACCTAAAAAACCAAATTTCCAAATTTGATTATTCAAAAATAATCATGAATCAAAAAATATTGTTATATATTTTCGATCCATTTTAACATTATGCATCTTTTTTCTAATTTCAGAGAAATCCTATATAGTAGAAACTTCATTATTCGAATTTATAAAGATATAAGATCATTTGAATAGAAAATTTTCGGATAATGAAATATAAACTTTTTGGAAAATAAACAAATAATGATGTAAAAACAATTTCTATTATAAAAATTAGAGATTCCATATTCCAGATCCAGATTGCAAAAATTTTTAATATATATACTTTGCAAATAATTTTTCTTTTGCTCTTAATGCCAGTGATTGTAGATTTCCATATTATTATATATTTTTATCAATTTTTTTTTACTTTCACTATTTTTTTCCTTATCCTTTAAATATTTTCATTTTAATAATCAATATTAAGTACACGTTTTGTTATTATTATACATATATTATATGAACAATATCAATTTTAAAATAAATTCCATTTCTAATATTGATAAAGTGAAGTATCTACTTACGTTATTACAAATGAATAGTTTGAATAATAAATGTTTGAATACTGTTCAAATTTCTTTATCAAAGCTAAATTCCCAATAATAACACAAATTTTATTAATAATTCTGAAAGATTATAAATTCTAAATAATCTCTCCTACATTATATATCTTTACAATCACAAAATCACTCGTCTAATTATCTTCAATATTAATATTCACTTCAACATTTAATACTCAACAATAATATCAAATTCTCAAAATAATTCTTAAAAGAAAAATTCACAATGAAATTCCAAAATAACTTCCCCATATCATCTCCAATCAACGAAAACATCGTCTAACTCCTAATACTACCCTCCTTAATAATAAAATAAAAAAAAGAGAGAAGAAAACCGTTTGAAACGATCAAAGAGGAAAAATTGTCGCACCGGCGACAAGATCCGTCTAATCATCGCGAGGAACAAACGGGCGTTCATCCCCTGGCGAGCGGAATCTTCAAAGGGGGATGCGTCCCGCTCCCTCCTCGACGATTCTCAATTCGAAATGACGCTCGTCAAAGAATGATAATTCGCCACGTGAGCGCGGATTAACATGAAAATCGTGGCGCGGGCGAAACTTATGCGCGCGAAATTATTTTCGTGCCGGCCCGGGGACTTTAATTTGCGATAGAAGCTGACTGCGCTGTCAAAGGGATGCCGCGCGCTTCCAACAGCCCCTCCCCCCTCCTACAACCCCTATTCTCGGCCACC
>NW_006263570.1:683846-685165 GCF_000469605.1 Apis dorsata
CCGAACGAACCGAAATTGCGTTCACTCGGAAATTGCGTTTTTACGATCCCATAATGAGATGTCCATGCGACCGGCCTCGGCTTTTTCCTCGCGAATAACATTTCGCGAATACATTTCGCGTTTTCGACTTCGCGTTGGTAGTGGATCGGTGTAATTTTCGCCTTCAATCAAGTTTTTTTTTCTTCTTCTTCTCCTTCTTGTTTTTTTTTTTTTTTTTGGAAGGGAAGGAAGGAAACGAAATGAGTTGGAGTTTGTTTTGGAAATCTTTGATGTCGAGCGATACTGATTCTTTGATGATGGTCTTTGATGGAAAAGTTGTGGATGGCTTTGAAGGAGCTTATGATAGAGAGGAAAGGTGTTTTTTCGTTTCGGTGTAATGATTGAATGGGTGTCTAGAAGGGGAGTGTATTATGTATTTCGGAAAATTTGTAAGGGAAACGTGAGAAGTAATCATTGTTTAGTGTAATAATGAAAGAAATTGATTTAAAATATATCCTTTTTTAAATAATAATCCAATGACTATTCATTCTTTTTTATTTTACAGTCCTTGATCTGTAATACTATTGTCGAGTACTAAAGTTTTCATAATCATTTGAAAAGATTTATTTGTAATATTTTTTTTAGACATTAATTGTTTTTCGAATTTTTTCATTATTAAAATTTTATTTATTTTTAATTCCTATCTTTTAAATAATCGATGTTTGAAATAGTTTTTCAATTCAAGTGATAAATTTGCCTGAATAGGAAAGAAAAAATTTTAATATATTTGGAAAAGGATTTTAAAGACAGAATATTGTACTTGATCTAAATCTGATTGTTGTTTCAATTTAAATTGATTATCAAACAAACGATTGTAAACACTTCACGATATAAACGATTTAATAACGCGATATGGAAAACAATTATGTATCATCGTAATAGAGGTTAATGTATCTCGATATTCCCTATAATTCGTATCTCCAAATAGACTTTTCCATTAAATTTTGTTCCACGACAACTATCGATTTATCACTTGAAATTTATTTCCGAAATCCCAATACTCGTATTTTCAAACAAAATATCGTATTCGACGCGAATTTATACTCATTTAAATTCGAATAATTTCAAATTTAAACGAAATTTTCAACGAAAAAAACTTTACCTACACATCTACTGCGAAATTTCAATTTATTTTATATAGTTTCACCTACTCTCAATATTCTGGAAATATCAGCACGAACTTTACTATGAAAATTCGTTCGAAATTTCCACGAAAAAGATAGATAGATAGATAGATAGATAGAGAGAGAGAGAGAGAGAGAGAGAGAGAGAGAGAGAGA
>NW_006263570.1:685241-701945 GCF_000469605.1 Apis dorsata
TTACCTATGACATCGTTCATCGAAAAATCATCATGTGTAAATAAAAACGTGGAATTTCCTGTTTCCTCCGTAACGGAGGTTGCCTGCAATATTTTCCAACGAAGAAAATCGTTGAACCGACATTACGCTTTCGTATTACCCGCCAGATATTTCGTTGAAGTGTCTCGTTACCGTTGTCCGATTCGTTGAGCACAGGGATGATGTTCGTTCCAGCTGTGTTGTTATTTGGGGAAAACGGATAAGTGACCTCAGATAAATTGACCACTCAAGCCCCGCCAGAGGGCGCATCCTTTACCGTGTCCTTTGCTATCCTCCTCGACCGCGGCAAAGACTTGATCCGTGACTGGGAAGCTTCCTACACGTGTCTCAAACTCTAATTAGCTTCTGTATACACGGCCGGGTAATTGTTTCGGAACCTGTTGTCGGAACGAAAGGAACGCGAGTGAAATTAAAATGAAAACGGTGTTAAACGGTGCAAATTTCTCTGAGAAATTATTCTGTTTTCTCGAATCTTTTTAAAAAACTCTCTTTTGATTCTTTGGGATTAATAGTTAAATACCTGGGTCCTTTTTATTTTCTGTATGTAATTTCTTTTTTAAAGTAGATTAGATTTTTTTCTATTTAATTATTTAACAGCTTTAGAAAAAGGTTAGGAGTTGAAATTAGATTCTTTATTCTTTTTTATTAAATTGTTCTTTGAACTTTTGACTATTTAGAATTTTATTAGTTTTTTTTTATAATTACGTTAAAATTTCAATATTTTGAATGATTATTAGAATTGGAATTATTAGATATAAATATTATATTGAGTTAAATATTTAATTCAATAATTAATGTTTATTTTGTATCTTCTTCTAGAATGTATGTAATGGATTTCATATCAACTAAACATCTTATAAAATTCGACATTGAAATGCAAACGAACAGTAAACGAAGAATAAAAGATTTTTACGATCAAAATTGCTTATCTACGTATTTTCAAACGATCGAGTAATTTGCGATATTTCACAGCAATTCGACCAAATAGACTTTTTGCAGGGGAGAAAAAGAAGAGTTCGATTTGAAGAGCGGACCCGCATTTATGAATTTAAATATTCGAGACGGTAGGCGAGTTTTTTACCCAACTCCCGTTACTTTATACCTTTCTCTATATTCAACGCTCGTAGTTTGCCCTTGTTAAACGAACACATTTACGGACACATCCTTTGTACTTGGTATGCATGCGGCTATTTCTAAGCATTTTACATTTTCGATTTATTTTCGCTAGCTCTTTCAATTTTGCCTCTATTCCATTTTTCATTCGAGACTCTCAATATTTTCTATCCTCATCTATATAATTTAATAATTATTCAACGTGTAAAGAGATAGATTGATATAATCGTTAAAATTTATGTAATTTTTAACGTAAAATGATTTTCTATCTCATTTCGATCCATAATTCATTGTATTGTAACGTAATTATTTCAAAATATAACGTAAAATGAAAATGTATCTGTGTTATAATTGATAAAATGTATTGATATCAAATACATTATATTATATACATCGAAATTTTTCTCTAACAGAGCATTAAAGTCCTATAATTAGAACAGTCTAATCGAAACGAGAATTTAAATAACGTTTATTGTAACCAAATCAAATTTCAATTAACAATTCTTGTATATATACATATATTGTGCAAAATTTAATTCTTCGCTATGTAGAAATTTATCAATTATGCTTCAAATCAAATTATTATTTCCAAGCATGTTGAAACAAATTAAAAAAAATGATCAAAAGAAAATAAGGAATCTATCGATCCCGCCGACATTTTTCCAAGTGTACACGTCCATGGATTTGTAATCTGCCAACCTGTCCTTGTCATTTTTATCGTAGAAGCCAACGAAGCAGATATTCGCATCGGATTAAGAAAGAGCTACGGGGCGAGCTTCCATAGCGGAGGAAATAAAGAAAGGAAACATAGTGTATATACTGGCCCAGTCTCATTTAAATGTACGATACCGCTCGCCTCTTATCGCATTATAGTAAATACGGACTATACTCGTTCCGGCGGAAACGAGGGGAGAAACGGCTGCACCGCTGATTGCAAATTGACTTCGCTACCGAAATAATACCGGCGAGCCCGTTACCTTGCGATTCTTATTGCACCAAGTTCGTTACGGTTATTCTTTTTCTCTGTCCGCTCGCTGTTTCTCCTCCTCCTCCTCCTCCTCTTCTTCCGTCCCCTTCCCCTTCCCTCACCACTTCGTTTCCCCACGTTTAAACGTACGTGTACCACTCACCTAGCCCAACCTACTCCCACTCCCGCTTACTTTCTCTGCCTTTTTCTCCCTACCTCTATTCCCCTCCCCGCCCGTGTGCCTCTCCGCCCTTTTTTCAGCTCCATTATTTACCTTCAGTCTCCTTTCTACGTTTCTTTGTAGTAGCGGGCCGTTTGTCGAGAATGTTGTAATCCAATTTATTCCTCGTTCCTCGGCGTTTTTTTTTTTTTTATCCTTTTCCCTTCTCCTTTCTATTTTTCCCCTCCCTTTTCCCCATCTCTTCCTCTCTTCTTCGTTTCGACTCGTTTGTTTTGTTTCGTTCGTTCGCCACTTACCGATGTTTTTTTACCAAATTTTGCGGATTCTGAAAATTGATAAAGTTATTTTTTTTTTTTATTAATTCTGAAACTTATTCTTATACGTGAAAATTTTGTCTACGATTTTTCATATTTTCGGAAGTGAGAAGTGAAATTTATTTCTAGCAATTCCAAGCTCTTGTATCAAAAAATCATTATTTATCTTCCTCTGAAAATGAAAATGAAAACACATAATTTTTTTATGAACAGTATAAGTGTATAAAATTTTTTTTTTTCAAATAAATTATTTTTTTACGAACGATCGAATTTTCATTTTATTATTGAAACGAAATTATTCTTTTTTTTCGGATTTTTAAAAATTTTGTCGACGAAGTTAAAAAAAAGAAAAAAAGAATCAAGATTTTAAAATGAACAACTGTTGTAATTATGTACAACAAGTGCCTTTGTTTTCTCGAGACCAGTTGAACAGTCTAAACAAGAATTTTATAAAACTTCATGCTGGAAATATTCTTCGGCATGGTGCATGGGAATATTCTTGCGCGATTCCACTACGCGCGTAATTTGAATGTGTTTCACGGTCGTTCGGATTCAAAAATAAATCCTGTGATTTTTACAACACGGACTTCCATTGAGATCTTTTATTCTCTTGAATTCCTTTTATGACGAATAAACTTTCCCTTTTATTTTTCTTTATATATACGTTAAACCGTATTATATAAAAATTTCTAATATTTTAAATAAAAGATTTACATTTTTAGAAAGATAAAATAATAAAATAGTTAAAAATAATTTATTCGATTTTAATGGAAATGTATATAATACGAAAAGAATTACATACAATAATTTATTTTTCGATTAAAAATTCTTCTGAGAGAATGGAATCATATTTTTAATATTTTTTTATTTTTTAAATACAATTCTACCTCAGAAATAGTATATAATAGATTATTAAAATTTGAATATTTTATATATTTAAATTTTTTTTATTTTTTATTTCGCACTATTATAAATTTATTTTTTAATTGATTTCGTCTTCTTAAAATATTTCGTAAAAATAAAATCGATCCATATTATTTATTCTGTTATATTCATTCTCACAAAATTATTCATTAGAATAATTTTTCATTATTTTTGATACACAATTTATTATTTGAATCCACATAAATGTTTGTATGTGAAATTCTGATTATTTTTGTACATATATATATATTATATTTTTCAATAAAACATTTTTTAATCGAGTTTCTCTTATTATTTCAATATTAATTGAAACGATTATTTGGAATGATTAATTGGAACGATGTATAATATAATTGTACATTATAAAAATAAAATTACATAAACAAAGTTTTGTATATTTTAACCATCTTTCATTTTAACATATTTAATACTATTTTAATATCATTTGAGTTGAAGTACATTAATATCATCATTCAATTTTCTTTTTCTTTTTTACAATATTATATAAAGAATGATAAGAGAAACAAGATTTAACCGATTAATTAAAATTTGTATTGTATTCTTATAGAACAAAAATTTCATATATATTTTAATCCATTTAACCATTAATTACCCAGCAAACCGAAAACCGACTTATCAAACAAGACACCGGCATGCTAAATGAAAGCTTGAAATGAAACGTTAGTGAAATCTCCATTTAAATCGCAGTTAATTCCTTCCATTATCTTAATATGGGAGTAGAAGCCAAAAGGTCGCATTTTCCAGCGCAGCGTGTCGTGTAACGAGCGGGTTTGCTCGCAGAACGAGGGGTCGCGCATCATGCCCGATAAACGCGGCTACGAAAACGTTTAATCGACAATCACGGCCCGATTGTCGGCCGTCCTATATTACCGCCTTAATTGCGCCACATTAATTATAATGGTATGATTATTGGGCCGTGAGGGTGATTACCTCTGCCCGTCTCATCTACGCCGATTAGGCCGTCTTTGTACACGCCTGGATCGACCCAGTAACTAATGTCGACACTGGCTGGGTGCCATCGTTCGATCACCTGTCATCCATGGACGATAGCGTGACAACGGTGGATGTGCGTGTCACGGTGGTTATAACGCAATTTCTTCCCTCATCTTATTTTTTCAATAATAGAGATGTAATTGCAAGGAAAAATTTTTTCTTTTAGAATTGACGAAGGACGATGTCCGTCGTATGGATGTTCAGTTTTGTTCAATTCTATTTGTAAAACTTTTTTATGATTAAGTGAAAGAAATATTATTTGTTATTATATTATTTTTCCTTTTTTTATTTAGTATTCTAAAAATTGCTTATACATGTCAAAAGATTTGTTTTATTTTATTCTTATTACATTGCTTTTAATCGTTCCAATAATTTTGCTTCTAAATTAATTACATATTTAAAGATCACAGTGAAAAGTGTGATAAATCACTCGATAAAAATTATTATTATTATATTCATCGATTATCTTGAATTAAAAATCTGTAAAAGTACATCGAAAGATTAGACAACAAACAAATAAATCAAAAATCTCTCTACCCCTATTACTTTCATTATACTCAAAACTGCACACATTATGAATTATGATAATCTATATACCATGTAAAAATCATCGAGGCTTTAAACTTGATATCGCGCAAACACTAAACTCCGCAAAACCACTCTCTGCTCGAAAGTCACCCCCTAAACCGCTTTCTACCCAGCCGGCCGAACAATTTGCCCAAGTCAGCATCCGCCGGCTACAGACTATCATCCAAACTCCCGGCGTCTCGATCCATCAATCTCGTCCATCGTTTTCATCCCCTTCCGCCGCCACGAGTCGTTTAATTATCCGCGGCCGAGAAATATTTCGCGTGGAAACAAGCGTCGACAAAGGAAGGCCTCGATGTAAGGATCAGGAAAGGAATTCTCAGGGGAGGGAAGACGTATGCAGGAGTGGTACTTCCGGCTCCAAGTTTCTCCTCCGCTTGTGTGGCCAAGAGATAATGGGTCAGGCTTAATACTCACAAAGGGAGGATGGTGGCAGCTCGCGACACTTGTGCGCTACAGCTTAAGTTTCGTAATACCGGTCGAGCATTAGTGATACAGGTTGGGCGAACACTTAATGCAATTTGCATATCTTCGGCTTAAAGGTTGCCGACTTACGACCGCTGGATCGTTGTTTTCGTGAAAAACAACCGAAGCGTCTTGCTTTCGCGAGTTCGGTGGGGATAATGGGGGAGTTGGGACGGATGTTTTGGGTATTTTCCTTTCGTTTTTTTATTTTTTCTCTCTCTCTTTGTTGTTTGTTCTTGGGGATAGGGTAAGTTTGAGGGGATATAAGGGGTTGGTTGAAATTTAAAAGGGGTTTTGAAGTTGAGATTGTGGAATTGTTGCTATTAGGAGGTTTAACTATGGAAGGTTGTTCGAGGAAGATAAGAAGGGATGTAGTTTGGTGGTTTGTATTTTGGATGTGAGTTTTTTTTTCTTTCCTGTGAAAATGAGTTTCTTAGAGAGATAAGAGATTGGAGAAATTTTAGTTTAACGTGTTGAAATTTAATTTTTGAAGTTAAAGTTCAGTTAAATTACTATTAAAAAAATTTGGAAGGATTGAAATTTTGAAGAGATAAAAAGAAATGTGAACTATTTGCTTTTTTTTTATTTTTTTTTTTCACTTTTGAGAAATTCTTATAAAATGTTTATTAAATTTTGGAGTTGTTTTTGAATTGAATGAATTTTATAATAATTTTGGAGAATTTTGGAAAAATTAATTGGATTAATTCACACGTTTTAGGTCATTTTTAATTCACAGAAATGTTTTGTAAGAATAAAGAATTAAAATTATGGTTAGATGATAGTATTTCTTGAAATATAATAAAAAATAATATATAATAAAAAATAAAAAATTTCTTGAAATATAATAAAACCATACATTTTCTTTTGTTTTTAAGATTAGAATGGAATTAAGAATAGAATTGATTATAAAGTTTATCAAGTAACTTCATGTTATTTTAAATATTTTATATGTTATTTAATATTATATGTATATTACTAAAAAAACATATTAAATATATTTAAATATTTGAATCATATTTTATATTTGTTGCAAAAATGTAATAGGATACTTAAAATAAGTACAAATATTTTAATTTTTATTTTACGTTCCAATATACTACAAAAACTAACTAACATATTTTATAAAAATTTACCCTAATTTATAAAAAAATTATATTTTAAAAAAACAATTTTTATATTAATACATTTCCTTTTGTTTTTACACTACCACGTTAAAATAATTCAATGTAAATTTACTCGATTAAAATCCGATTAACAACCTCGTCAATCGAATAAAAATCCGCGTTACCGGTCTTTAACTCTTCGTTAATCACGATTTATATATCCGATATTCGAAATAATTTTTCTCAATCTGCTTAGCTTCGAGAATAATTCGACAATGTTTATCCCGCGCGCGATGTTTATTCAATATACTTGAAATCTCGGACGGTCAGTTTTATCCTTAACTGTTTGGCCAACGAATTCATTTACGGTCGGCGTGCGCCGCGAGAATCGCCGGAAGCTCCTCGTTCACCGAGCAGTGAAACACGATATTTTTCATAAAATCCTGTTATTCAGCCGCGGCTGCGCGATTTTGAATATCTTTTACGAGGAGAGATGGAATTCCGCGAGGCTCCGATTCCGCGTAACGGCTAAACAAAACCGCTATGTAAATTGTGTATCCCCCGTTCGCATATTTCGTTAGCTTTACGCATCTAACCGTTTTATTACTGCAACTTTATAGTAGACGACGAAGCGGAATTTCGAATTCCGTCCGTCCTTATTCGGTTTGGCCAATTATAATCGTTATCACAATGTTAAAGGATCGATCGTGAACTGAATAACTTTGAGCTCGATCAATCGGCTGTAAAATCTTCAATATTGTTTCATGGCTGGGGGAATATTAATTTCAGGGATCGATTAAAGGTTTTAAATAATTGTACGTTGAGCGAACGAGATTTTTAATATATAGATTGAATATGTTTTGTGCATGTGTTTATATAATTTATATTGTAATTATTTATCGATTAATAATATTGGTATATACATTGACTACGAAAAGATCTTCTATATTGTTGCATGGCGTGAACTTATTTGTCACTGATTATAATTTATAACTCGTAAATTTTGCTTATAATGTATATTATTATTGAACGTAATTAAAGATTAGGTTTTGTTCTTCGTGTTTTTGTGCATTAAAAATTTTGGTCTAATTTTGTTTCAATCGTCAGGGAAATCAGATCTTTTATATATTCTTTTACATATTTATAATACGCGATATTACAACGTTTAATTGAAAATCACTCGATAAATCGTGCTATGTAAATCGTGCTTTTTCCGTTACAAAGAGACTATTGCAAATTGACTTATGAATTTGCGCTTTGCATCCTGTATATTTACGAATTTCAAAGCGTTAATCCCTCATTAATTACTATTCTGTGGTGCCAACAGAAATTGGCTTCTCCACTTTTGTGGAGAAATTTCAAGGGCAGAGTAAAAAATAATGACAAATGACCAAATATGAACGAGAAGAATTAGCCACCAATTTCGAATGGTCAGCGCGCCATCGGATAAAGTATTCCATAATTCTTCGTGACAGCACGATCGTCAATATTAACAGAGTTACAATTGACTGTTAGTGCAACCTCGTTGTACCGTCGATCGAAGATAAATTTAACGCGCGCGAGGAAATTGAAAATGGTTTACATTGTCGAGCGAAAAAAAAGAGAGAGAGAGAGAAAAGGAAACAAAAAAAAAAAGAAGATAGGAAAAAAAATTGGAAAAAAAAAACTAAACGAGGATATCGTCGATCGTAATTGTCAGCACATAGAGTTTCAAACCTCTATTCGACTGATAACACATATCTGACAGGATAGAATCCTGACAGCGCAGCTGCTGAAAAGTAAACAAAATTTGCGAAGCTCGAATATTGGGATCGATCGATCGTGTTTTAGAGAGAAAGAGAGAGAGAGAACGCTATTTCAAAAATGTTTTCTAACCGGAAACAGTTGGAATACGTTTACCATCATTAATTTCAATTTGATTAAAATTTTTGTTTGCCCGCTACTCGGAATTCTCAACGTCGTTTTGTCTCGCTCGAAAATAATGACTGTTGGGAGATAAAGCAGAGAAAAAAATGGTCGAATCTATTTTTATTGAGGCACGTGGACGTTCAATTTTGTCCGGTTATGTATGTAGAGTTTTGTATTACAGTGAATAAATTCGATTGCATCGTTCAATGTATTTCCATTCCTGAAACGAGAGTACACGTATAAATCGGGGATTACTGCATTTGTATGTAATGTAAATTTTGAATTTTCTCCTATAGTAAAAGTTTTTTGTAAATGCAAGTATTAATCGCAGGTCTTTTTTTTTTTTTTTTTTATTAACACAAAACGTATATTATCGTAATTTTGATCATAGCAATTATCATCATATACCTTACAATATCATATTATTTATCAGACATTAAAATATATATAATAGTTTTTATAATATAATATAATAAATATCGATTTTAATCGTAAAATTACACGATTCAAATTAAATATTATACTTTCATTTTAAATATATTAATTTTTAATAACCTATAGAAAAAGATCTCTACAATTACTACAAAAAAGAATGGATAAGTCAAAAAATCTAATAAACAAAAACATCTCCATCGACGATAAAACGAAAAAAAAAGAAAAAAGAAAGGAAAGAAAAACGTTCAGCGCACTAAAACCCAAGTATGAAGCCGAAGCACCAAATATCTTACCCGAACAACCCCAATTTAAACCAGCGAGCCCTCCCCCTTTCCCGTAAACACGAATTTCCACTCGAATTTGGAAGACAAAGCGGAGGAAGAAGCTCGTCAGAAACCCATCCGAAAGAACTTTCACGATTCACCGCGGCATTGACTTTCCATAAAAACCCAAGTAGCGGGAGGGGGGGCACGATACGTGAAACGAAATCGTGCTCGAAGCGAGGAGAGCGTGGATGGGATTTTAGAAGGGTTGCAAGGGTAAGGTAAACGATATTTGCGAAGCTTGGGGGATCGATAGCAATTTAACCACCCCTCACTATTCCGTACGACCTCTACCCTCCGCTATGTACCTACCTTCCTTCGACGTAGGACCACCTCTAGCATCGCAGCCACTGTGGCTACTGTAGCTACTTTCCTCTCTCTCTCTCTCTCTCTCTGTCGGTGGATTGTGCACCGTGCCCTAGTCGGAACTCATCCATATACATCGGGAAAATTAATATCTGAGCTTCGTTCGCGCGTTGAATAAACTCGGTTGCGCGGCCGCTTCCTTCCAGCCGCCCCCTTCAACCCCTTGGCTCACTTCGTTATTCCGGTGATGATCAACCCCTTGTCTTCGAAATATCCCTCTGCCCCTGTTTTCAGGTGTCGCTGTAAAATGATCGCGTTTGTTTAATAAATTTCGGGGGCGAAATATTTTGGTGGAATATTAATTCCGGATCTGTGGCTGTGGTTAACAATAATAAGAATGTTCTCTTTCCATTTTATTGATCTATACGAGCAATTGTAAAATTTCTCGAGAAAGATTCTATTTTTATTTGGAATAAAAAAATTAAAACGTTATATAAAATAACATTGTTGTGTATTATATTATAGTTGTATATATAAAGTTGAGAATCATTGTGTAAATCCAATCATAGAAAATGGAATTATATTATAATTTCATATTCATCTTATGTTAGTTGGTATAAGTATATATAATATATGTATAATAATTATATAATATAGTATTTTATAGTTGATCTTTAATTCTAATTCTAGCTACATTGTAATCTAATTATTATAATATATAATATAATTAGAATTTTATGTTACATTAGATAATTTCAGGAATAAATTTTTTAAGCAAAAATAATTAATAAAAATGTACATCTATTGTATATTTTTAATATTATATTATTATTTATTATTTATTTATAAAAATATATTATTTTTGTAACGAACTTAAGTTCATCCTCTTCTTTCATCAAAAAAAGAATTATTACGCAAGATTGAGCGTGATGGGATCAAGGATAAAACCTGTTCTAACCAATTATCTTTAAATAATAAATTATCAATAAAAGCTTTCCTCAATGATTTATTCTGCCTAATTTAATACTTTTGCTCGTTTTTTTCCGAATTAACCCTTCACTCTTATCGCATGCGCGTCCCTACGCGAACGTTTTATATACAGTGTGCTCTCGTGTGATTCATCGATCTCTCGTAAGCGCGGATAACGTCCAGCATGGCTGGGTCCGCTTATATTTACATATTTAACTAACCCAACGGCACAAGCATTAACGCAAACGCGGGCGGATAATCTGGAATATGTTAATCCACCGCGAGATGCATACCGTCGCTTTGAATTAACGGGAACGCTCGCCTTCGAATCGTGTACGCGATGTCGAAGCGGACGAATATGGTATGTAATGCTTTGTGTACACCTCTACATCAAACGTATAATTGTGTCGGTCAAAGTGACTGAAATCGTATATTTTCTGTCTCTGAATATTTCAAAATATTTCGACCACTGGTGGTTGCTTGTATTAAATTATTCTTTTTTTCTTACGTCGTCAAACAAATGAATTTTTTTAATGATTTTGGGTTATTACAATACATTATTACATGAAATTTCTTATTTGATATTTTTATAACCAAGAATGAATAACAATACTTATGTGATTGTAAATTATAATTAATTGATTTTATATATTGACAAATTATATTAATAAAAGGAAGGCAATTAATGAAAACATGTTTTTTATTTGACAGTGTCAATTGTTAATTTCTTAAAAGTAATTTGAAATTCTTATTATATATATGTCAAATTTTGTATATAAGCTGTTATGCTTCATCATATAATTTGGTAAAATTGATGATATTTATTAATTAAAGTAATTAATTATAGAAAATGGAACGATACTATCGAATTATAATTGCATGTAATTAATTTGATGAATTAGTAAACTATTAATGAAAAACAAAACTGTAAATTACAATAGTAGTAATTGTTTATTCATAATCACGTAATATATTGACCTAGTTATTGTTTATGAGAGATTTCTTGCTAGACGATTATTTCATAAATATTTATCGTGTAAATTTGTTATATTATTATTATTGGAGTTTCCAACATATGATAGCTCTAGGGCACCTGAAGTGCGTCACTATAGGTTAACCCATAAATCAACCTTTGAGTCCACTAAACCATCACTGATTGCAGTCCAGCTTACTCTTCACAAATCAATATTATATAATTTCACCTGCTTCAACCTCATTATTGTTTACTTTCAAAATTGATCATCTTTACATTATTTTAAGTATAATATATAAATCAGATCAATTTGTAACTCTATCTAATAGTAATTATATTTGTAATGACAACCAATATGATTTTTCTGTTTTGTCAAATAGTTTATTATTCTTTCTACAATTATAATTTTAACATTTAACAAATATATTGATTATAATTTAATGTTTGAACATATATAATATTATTTCTCAATGATGCTTGTTTAATATTTATATTTTATACGCACAAGTCATGAATTATGCAAAAATCAAAGATTTACATATATATATAATATATAAATATATATAATTCTTAATTGACAAGAAAACTTATTCTATTTTTTAAATAACAAAAGAAAAAATTTTCGAATTCAAATTTCAAGATTCAAATCTGTTATACAATTTTATTTTATAAAAAAGGAAAAAGGAAGCTGGAAAGCAGAAATATACAAAATTATTTATTTATTATGACTATGGTTAAACTCTGACATTCATTAACTCATTTAGATCTGTGATTAAAGATCACAAACAAAGAAGTTGTTCCTAAACACAGATTTACATTTACATAGATAAGAGAAATATAATAAATCTATTTATTACATATGCACAGTTATAATATTTTATCAAGGATGCAAAGATGTTACAGATAAAATGATCAAATTTATAATAAAAATTTTAATATGTACAACTTTATTGAAAAGTAAGGTTAAAATTATTAAAATTAATTGATTTGATTAATTTAATTGATCATTACTAATAATTCTTTTTCAAAATTTTATTTGTCAATTTATCTGTATGTGTGTAATTTTGATAGCAATGAAATATTAATCATTCTTTTAATACTCTTTTTTTAAAGTTTTATATAATATTACCAACAATCTTTTACACGTTATATTACACGAATTTTAAACCTATATAAGAAACATTTGAATTTAATTATTGTTAAAATATAGTTTAAAACAATTAATAAAATATTCAAGTCATATTCAACTTTTTGCTTTATTAAATTGATATGAATATTATTCAATAATACATTAATCATTTTGTAATATTTTTACAGATTCCTAAAATGCAGCAATCTAATAAATATTTCTGATAAACAACAAATTCGTTATAAATTAATTAAATTCCTATCTTAATTATCTAATTTCAATCTAATATATATAAATATACTAATCTATATTTATATACATACACGTAGTCATAATCGCAAACTTATTAACTCTGATTCTTCTCGTTAAGTTGTAACGAAAACATGGCGTCTCGTGATCCTTGGAGCCGATCGTGGTCGACTCGAGGCGGTCGTCGACGCGATATAATCGAATGAACCGAGACGGTCGTAACGAGGGTCTGACAAGCGGAGGAGACAGAGTTTAGGTCGCGTAGAGCTTCGTAACCTAAAATCCACAGTCAAAGTTTGCTGCCACTTGGCAGCAGTTGTCCTCGGATCGCGAAGGCCACCTAAGGTCTCGAGAGATCCTCGACTGGCTGCTAGTTCTCCTAAGAGTGCTTCACCGTTGTTGTCAGTGCGCCGAGGAATATGCGAAAGCGACACTCGTCTCATACTCCGAGAAGTTCTCGTTTAACCCTCCCAGCCCGGTTCCTTAACTTCGCAAACCTCTCTTGTCCCATGCTGATAATGAAAATGATCGATCAACTCGCTGAACCACGTTAAGATTCAATCCATGATTCAATGATAATTAGATTTTTAGAATTTATCGTTATTTGTTGTTCGAGCAATTTTAAATGAGTTGAACAGATTTCAAATAATTCTGCATCTAATCTTTTTCATCAGTTGATATAACAGAAAAACTATAATGACTATATATTATATAGTTGAATACGTATTTATATGTTTACTCCGATAAAATCAAATTGGATTTCTAAGGATGAGTATCGATTTTTTTATAAGTATGATTGTAAAATGATATATACAGATTGTTAACATAGTTGTTAACAAAAATTGGTTAAGGTTTATTTACTAAATTACAAGGAATTTAAGTTAGATGAGGAAACAATTTTATTTTTTTTTCATTTTATTTTATTTATGCAAAAATTGATTATAATTTAATAAATAAGGCTATACGTATAATTGCACATCAATTTTTATATTTATTTTGAAATTGGAATAAACGTTTCGAAGATATCTATAATAGAATTTTGAGAATAGTTTTATGAAGAAAAAAAAAATGCAAAAAATTAAATTAGAAAATTAGAAAATTTTTATTGTGAGAAAAAGCAGCTAAATTGCTAATAGTAAAAAAAAAAAAAAATAGTTACGCTTAGCACATTCAGTGAGGTTAACGTGAACGAATGCGTGAGGATTTTATATCCTATGGTGGACAACGCATGACCACGTCATAGATCCTCTTTCAAAAAAATGTGAATAGTACAAAAGAGGTATCCGGCTTTTCTTTTGTGTGCACGTTCACTACGAGTGTTGCTATCAGTATACACAGTGTCGTTTTGGATTTTATGCTATTTTTCACTGTTTTGCAGTTGTTTTTGTACTTATCAAAAAATCGATACTCGCCACTAGAGGCTCCCTTTGATTTTCAATACAATATTGAATGCATTAAATACAATATTATTTATACGTGATAGACAAACGTATTTTTTATATGCAAATTTTTATAAAAATTTCAATCATTTTTTTTTAAATATTAGGAATATCGAATATTTCATTAAAATGATTATAAGTTACCAATTAACGATTGTTATTCTTTTATTTAAATCATTTAATTATTATTATCACAATAATTTACATATTGAACGATAAATATTATATTATATAAAATATTGAATGAAGACGAATAAGTTTTATTTTCGTAATCAATCTTAGAAATGTTTTTTAAAATCTTCTCTTTCGAAAATCGAAAATGAAAATGCGATAATTATATGCAATGAATCATAGATAAAAGATCATATTATAACGAAGCCAATTATTTTTGAGTTATGCCCTTCGTAACATGCAAAGAATCTTGTCTATCTGTCAGTAATGTTTGCCAAGCAGAACATCGTATATGATTAATAACGAACGATTTTCTACGTATTGCAGTCACAAGAACAATGGATGAAGATATTCGAGAAAATATTTTCGGAAATAGATGCTCGTGTTCACATTGTATATATAAATGATCGTAAAGTGATTAACAATTTAACTGTTTCACAATAAATTCTTCTTTCAATGAAGAGAAATTACTAAATTGTTAAAGATATTTATATAAATTTCATACATAAATGTAAATTATTATTAGCTATGAAAAATTGAATCTTTGTATAACTTTTTATATCTGGCATCAAAATTTTGAAGAATTTTGATGATAAAAAAATAATTATTTTCCAAATTAATTGTTCCCTTATAAGTGTATTAAACGTTTAATAATAATTTATAATATTATTTTATCTATCTATTCTATCTATCTATATAATTAATTCTCATATAACTAAATTAAAAAGTTTTCTGAAAGATATACTATAAATATATTTTTTGATAAATTATTCTTATTATAATATATATTCTCTTTCGTTTATTATATTTAACAAATTTAAACGTACAATTTTCAACGTAATTTATAATTCCAACTAAAATTTATCTCGTTGTCGTTGTTTATCTTACTTTTTTATTCATTAAATCTATTATTCAATCGAGTATATCAATTATAGAACGGAAAATTTATAGCGCGTGTCTTTTATTCCAGGAAACGGGAATTTAGAATTGTTCGATAGTGAGAGCGGGCCGGACCTCACACTATCACCTCAGACCTTCACGTCGACGGCGGAGGCCTTCATCAATGACAATAGTGATAGTCTTGGCGTTCCAGGAGACAACGATACGGGTGAGTGTTGTTCTCAATTTTTCTTTTATTGCGAAGAGGTCTGGAGGCGATGTTGTCTGACTACTGCTGTACTAGTTCCACTTGCAAGTGGAAATATACGTATCTCTTAGGCTCTTCTTTTTTTTAATAGAAATCGATAATATGTATATATAAATACTTGATTTGTATGATAATATAAAATACATACTCGAGAATTTATTATTATGATATACACAAGATATTTGTGTCATTAATTAACATTTTTCTAAGTATTGAAAAAAAAAATAGAAGGGTATTGCATTCTTTTATAATTAATATATCAATATTTTTGCAATATTTTTCAAAAAGAAGTAATCTTTAAGTTTTTAAATTCATATATACATTTTTGATATTAAATTCATAAAAATGGTACAATTAAATTATAATATGTTAAATAATATCTTTCGAAAATGATCATTCTTTCTTCGTTATTTCGAAACTAGCGAATAATAATGGCGGGTGTCGGACAATAACGAGACCTCTTCGAATAATTATTCGAGCGATTAACTTTGGACGAATCAAGTCGTCCTATAAAACGATTAGAGGCTGCGATATTACAAGATTCGAAATCGTGGCGCGTTTAAGGGCAACCCCTTTAATTGAAATGGTCGAAAGGGCGTCGATCGTTTAGAGTCGTTAGGCGAAGGAACCGAGGACAATGCATTAACGTAATTGTTGCGCTGCTCGTCAACGGGTACAGTTGAACAGTGAGTTACAACTAGTTCGAACAAGTCTTGGGAAGGCCATTTCCGTGCGTGCGCCACGCTACATAATACCCATTGTTCCCAACAAGTATAAGGGGACTGTGCTAGTTGTACACTGGCTATAAAATGTCCGCATTGTTTCCTAGGGACGTGGTGCACGGTAATCAACACGCTTTTCCAGAGGTGGACAACTTAATGTTCTGATTGGAATCATGGGTCGTTTGTATTGGATCATTACGTGATTTTCTTTTTTTTTTTTTTTTT
>NW_006263570.1:702146-703756 GCF_000469605.1 Apis dorsata
ATTCTATGGTATCTATGACGAGTAATTTCTTCTCTTGTATAATAATTTATTGATAAATATTAGTGTGATGATGATATAAATGTAACTTATATGCAATAGAGCTTTAAAATGAAACATTGTATAGATTGTAGAAATATGCTTGGTGGAATTATATTTTTGTAGGATGTCAGATTGTTTTGAGAATCTATATGTAATTTAAATAATCATAGATACAGTAACTTTAAAATTATGTTTTGAAAGCAGAAATGTAAAAATTCAAAATTATTATTAATCTAGTAGGAACAAAATTTATTAGAATTGATTATTTGTAACATCATTTATATAAAATGTTCATTCAAATTTAGAAAAATTTTTATTTTAAATTACATTTTAAATTTTATTTTTTAATTTCTTTGTTTTGTTTATTACAAAATTATTTAAATATATGATGAATTTTAATTCAAGTTCAGAAATTAAAGAAAATAATGAAATTTAATGTTCTGATCTTCTTTCTATAATTTTCTTTCTATAGTTTTTAGTTTAGATTTTATAATTTTGCAACAGATTTGGCTTTTATTTATACAATAACATGTAATACTTATATATAATCTGTATATATTTAAATTTAAATATATACAGAATTAAAATATTTTTGTCAATGAGATTTTTTATTTTCTTCCTTATGATTGATTTGAAATAAAATATTATTACTCTTAAGTTTCACGAAATAAATAATTTTAGAACATTGTGCAAACATTTACATTATGTAGATATATTTAAATTATATAATTTGAACAAATTGGCTATGGTACAAAGTCATTCACCTAACTTTTACATATATTGAATTATTAAACAAAAATTTAATAATACATCAATCGAATCAAATTTTAACAAATTAATAATACTGATAATAATAATAAAATAGTATGCATAACATACATAAAATAATACTTTTAAAATAATTATAATTACTATATTTTCATGTGTCATGTGTCAAAAATCAATCGACACATCAAATAGAAATTCATTTAATAAGTAAATAATAAAATAAATGCACGAACAAATTCACGGACGAACAGAGACTCATCGAAAGAGAAAGATTCGTCCACAAGGAACGAAAATACATAGTTACAAATCCTTTATAGCGATTCGTAATTGCGATAGAATGTAGTAACATGGCGCAATCTCTCATCCTTTGACGCGCGATTCACTCGTAAAACAAACGAGCTTGCTGGCCAAAAAAATATCGTATTTCAAGTGACGAGCCAACAGCCGAGCGTGTCATGCCCGATGCCAAAAGCGTGTTGTTCGCATTTTGACCGTGTCGAACCGCGAGTTTGACTCGTTTTTTCTCGGCATAATAATTCGATTCGCGTTCTAATTGTTATCATCTTCGAGTTGTCATTTTTGCTGGAAATTTGCGAAAGAATTTTTGAAAAAAAATAGAGATTGATTTAGATAATTGATAATTCCATGAACGATTAAATGATATTCACGTCGATAATTAAAAATTAAAATTTCCAAGTTAAATTTCCAAGTTATTCGCAGCGAATTATAAATTTTTGGATGAAAATTTTCATTCGATTGAAGTATTTTGACATTTCTTACAATTTGTTATTTAAAGAGAAAAA
>NW_006263570.1:703867-704100 GCF_000469605.1 Apis dorsata
ATATCCGGATTTCTAAGTTATTCGAAATTGGAAATAGAAATCATATTCTAATTGATATAAAATATTTATCATTTTTGTGAATAATTATTCATAAATTATTAATTATTAACATAACATATTATTACCATAATTATTAACATAAATTGATAAAAACAGTAATAATTTTTTTATTTCGACAAAAAATTTTAAAAATCATCCTAACAATTTCTACTATATACATTTACCATAACATA
>NW_006263570.1:704158-706966 GCF_000469605.1 Apis dorsata
TCATACATTCTCAAGAAAATTGTCAAAGATTTAATCAATCTAAAAGACCATTCTGTGGAAAAAGAAAATTATTTAGATATTTCTCTAAATAAATCCAAATATATAAATCCATAATATCAAAATTCGCTTATAAAAAAAAATTTTCAAATATTCTCTCTTCTCGAGAATGGAAGAAGATCTCTCCAACTTCAAAAATTCGAGAGAACTACATTTTATACGGTTCAAAAATTACGAGAACCACTGATTTGTTCCATCATTAAAATTGGACCACGATCGGAAGGAAGGGAGGGGTGGTGGTAAGGCGCAAGTTTCGCACGAGCGTGTAAGTTCATTACGACAATTTTGGAGGGGGGAGAGGGAGGAGGGGATACAGAGGAGTCTACGGGGGAACTTCGAAGCCGCAGCTGCGGGCAGCCTCGTCCATGAATAAATTTCACCGTGACGATATGTCATTTGCATATTACTTGCTACGTGACGGGGCGAACCTTGGTTTGCGTCGAATGTCGCGTTAGGGTTGGATCGAAACGCTCGAGCCAAGGGTTTCGATGCCAGCAGCATCGTTTCCACACGTTGATATCGATCTCTGAATCTCACGTTCGTGGTGACAAACTTTTCATAAGTAACTCGAACGATGAACCAATTCAAGTATTCAAGATTGTTGCTTGAATATTGAATGTTATTCGACAATATACTCTGAGTCGTTGGAAATTTATGGATAGAAATGGGATAAAAATTTGCGGGAGGGAAAAGATGGCGTTGAAAGTGTTGAAGTGTTTACGGTTAAGTGAAATTGAATTAGGTTGAATTAAATTATAATAGTACGCATAGATGTTGAATCATTAATGATGAATTAGCATAAAGCAATACGTATATATTTTTTTTATTTCTAATATTTATAATATCCTCGTTTCATATCTTTCGTTTATCGGGATCGAAAGAAATGTTGATATATTCGAAACAATTTTTAGAGGCCAAAGCAAACGCAAAATTGTTGATACACGACAATTGAAATTTGCGTTGAAATGAAACGAAAATAGACTCAGATCGCTTTTTCTCGTTATATTATTATATCATCATCGCATTCGCTTCAGTGTAAACTCAAATTGTTCGCAACTTAATAAATAAGTCTCGACCGATATTTTTGCACGCCAAATTTTGTGTTTGTTTTGGCCCCTAGAATCGATCCTCTAAAGGTGATTTCTAAATATATTAACACCTTATATACTTAGAATTAGAATTTGTAAGATTTATAGAACGTTGAATGATTTAAAATTTCTCTTTAGATAGATTCGTAATTTTGCTAATATAAACTACATTCCATCGGAATAATATTGACCAGCAAAGAACTTTTTAAAACAGGATTTTAAACTTGAGAATTTTTATCTTGTCGTTGCGAACGAAAATTTCAAAGCATTTTCAAACTTTTCTCTCTTCTCAAAATTTTCGATGTTTCTTTTTTTTAAGGAAACAATGAGAAAATTATTCGTTCGACGAATTTTCGAGATGAAGATCGGTATATGAAAAACAACGATAAACGCATTTTTCAAGGAAGTTGTATCTTTTCGTCTCCTTTCTAATGTAACCGCGTTCAGGGAATATTAATTTCCCGAATTGCAACGACGGGGAAAATAAAAACGTTGTTATGCTAATCCACGGTCGGGTTGATTTTTATTTGACTTGCAATTCAAACGAGTCACATGGAAATCGCGAAACATGCAAATGCTGACGATCTCTGACGTATTTTCCGGCTATAAAAGGACATGTATATATATATATATATATATATATATATATTTTGATTTTTAACGTTGGTTTTTAACGCGCTGCGAGATCTGACAGTTATTTCGTTACGAATCGATTTTTCATATCCTTTTCAGTGTAAAAATAAAAGAAAGATTGATATCTTTTGTCATTTTATTGTTAAAAAAATGTTTTAAAAAGTATTTATTTTTAATAATTAGTTTATTTTGATTTTAAAGATTCATATTTCCTATTTAAAAGTTTTTCTTGAAAATTTGCATTTATTCAGTAGTCGTATCTTTATAAAATTTTTGATACTTTGATACTTTTAAAATTTTCTAGTACTTAGTTTTACTATTTACATAAAAAAAATCTGAAGAACTCGCTTCTCTTTTCTTCCATGTGCACAAATTAAATTAATAATTATCGAAAATAAAAAAACAAATAATAAGTAACGGATAATACTCATATTATAATATTCTAGTATCAAGATATTTTAAATATTACAAACTGACATTCATCATAATACTTATACGTTTATACATTACATAGCATATTTTCAAAATATCCATAGATACAAGCAAAAATAATAACGATTCTTGACATAAAAGTAAGTCGAAAATATAGAATAAAATTTTTTCGTAACAGTTTTTATTTAATTCGAGAATCAATTTGAGTATCCACTTTTACCAATCGACAAATTACTCTCGAATAGTCACCCGAATATTTCAAAAGCAATTCGAAAATCCACTCAAATAAATTTATTTACTTACCAAATATAGATCGTTATCTATGATTACATTCGTATTTTTTCGCAATAAACAATATCTAAATAAATGTAACAAAGTATGATCCAAGAGCACTTCGTACTTGGGAACAATTTATTAAACAATGGCCGCGAAAAATGCTTCGTGAAACGGAAGGACAGACACCCATAGTAATATTCGTATTAAATTCACGGGGACGCGAGCTTCTCGTAATAAGACATTAGACTGGCACGTGGACGTCGTCGGGGGGAGGGGCGGGATGAACCTCGGTCTGGAGAAGAATAAGAAGAAAAAAAAAAAA
>NW_006263570.1:707169-715364 GCF_000469605.1 Apis dorsata
TGTCGAAGCAATTACTCGCGCGACGAGGTATCGTTCTTCTGTCGCCTTTACACGTTGGAAACTTTCTGCCGAGGAAAAAAAGCCCGAGAGAGAGAGAGAGAAAGAGAGAAAGAGAGGAGGAGGAAGAAAAAAGAGGGATCACTTTTCTACCACCATAGAAAACTCAAGACAAAGGATCGTATCTAGGACTCCTCGTTTACTTTTCCCTTCCTCCCCCCCTTTTCTCTGCATCTCTCTCTGTCTGTCCCTCCGCGCCCCCCCGACTTTCCTCCATCTTCGGCACACGACTCGGTTGTTCTCCAAAGAACTTCATTTCTCTGGCTTCAAGACTTGGCAATTTGTGTCTCTTCGTGTCTCTATTTGGATTCATGATGTTAGTTTCACTTGGTGGCAGTTCCTTATTTCACGGGAACTTCTAGTCGTGTGCAATTGAGGGAGGAGGGAGAGGGAGGAGAGAAGGAGAAGAAGAAGGGTTAACAATAATTTTGATCTTTCATCTTGCGAGAAATAATCGCGATCGAATTGAAATTTGCGTGTTTATTAAGTATACGTATAAAATTGGTCAATTTATTTATTTATTCTGTTTCTAATTTATTATAAATATACACAATTTTATATTTGATATACAAATATTTTGAATTATCGTATCTCTTTGTGTATTATAAAAGCAAATTTCGAATAAAGGCAAATGAAGAGAAAAAATATACATTTTGTGAGTATTCCTCATTAATTCCTCTCGTTTGAATATTACGATGCATGTATTTTTCATGGCTATTGTATACTGCTTATGCATTCGTATCATCGATTGTTTTATCATCGAAATGGAGATCGCAAAAGATCATCGAACTCGTAACATTTAATATGAATATAAAATTTGAAGATTGACGAAGATTTTGTTATTGATATTTAAAATCGTTTGTTAATATCATTATTCCATTTACATTGGATATTATCCAAAGAACGTAGATGGTGTTGTTTTTGACATTGTTCTGATTATGTACCGTAAAATCGTATTTCTTTTTTTTTTTTTTTTTTTTTTTTTTTTTTTAAGTTAGATAAATTTTTTTTCTCACTCAGCTCCCTCCCTTCTCGCTGGCAGAACGCGATTTTTGCACCCTGTTTCGTTGTTTTCATCCTGGTCGAAATTGCAACGACGATCTCGTTTCAAGAGGTGTCAGTTTCAGAAGCCGGTTTTAATGGAACTGCGAGGTAGGACGCGTCTCGATATTTTCTCGCGGTCGATCGATTTTTCTTTTGTTCAACCTTTCTGCCGCGATTTTCTGCAGTTTTTCTTCGCCTCGTCTATTGTTGCGCGTGTTATTAAAATGCGGTTCATGGAAACTTTTGTTCGAGAAATAAAGTTGGATGACGTTATCGACTTGATTCAGTTTGAAAAATAACTGTAGGAAAGTGAAGTTTATTTTCGATACTTTGATGTGATAAGATTATTTTTGATAGGAATTCCTTTTTTTTTTTGTAGTATTTATTGAAAGACATTATATATTTAATCAATCAATTAAAAAAATTAAAAAAATTTAATTATAAAATTAAAATTAAAAACCTACATTAAATTTTAATTATTTAATTATCTAATCATCAAGAATGAATAATTTTATTAACTTAAATAGTGCACGATGAAAGTAAATAATTGAGTTTTGATGGAAGTATATAAAATCCAAATAATTGTTGAAAATTTATTATAAATCAAGATTATAAATTAAAAAGAACACTTTTTATATATATATTTAAATATTAAACACTAATTTGTTAAAAATATACAAATTTATGATAACATTGAATTATTTTTTTTCCTATTGCATATTCATTTATTGTAAACTGTAAAAGAGACTATAAATGTGCTATAGATTTTCACTTATTCTTTCATTTCTATATTTTCTTAATAATTAATGACTTTAATTTCATTTAAAATTTACCATCTTGAGCGAAGTGATGAAATTTTTCAAGAATGTAGTTTGCTACTTAATAATATCAAATTTAACATGAATTTTTGAAAGGATTGTTCCAGTAAATATTCATATTCTATAATTTATTTTTCGTTCCCTTCAATATTTTGTTTTGAAAAGCTTTTATTTTACAAACAAAAAAAAAAAAAAGAAAAGCAAACATTCAATTTTCTCCATTCATTTCAAATTTTTCAAACTAAAACTATATGATATTGAAATCTGTTTACACGCGTAAAGTTAGTTTTTAATGAAATTTTAATGCAAACAAGCTGTTGCATAAAATACAGATATAAAAATACAGCATTTGATGATTGATCAAATTTTATAATATCAATTTCCTTCATACATTATATCAAATCTTTATATAATATTAATCTTTATATAATATTACAATTATTCTATTGAGAACAAAGAAAACAAAATATGGACAAGAACGATATAATAAAAGGCTAACATCATAGTTTTTAAATATATGCATAAATTTATACGCCCAAAAAATATTAGCTTAAAAAATAAAATTCTTTTATTTCTTTAACGTTTTAGATTTCACATTTAATAGCATATTTTAAAAAAGCTTGTAATTATATCATTTATAAATATGCATTATTCTTTCATATTATCAAACTAATAATAGAACAATTTTGCTAGAAGCATTTATTATCTAATTATTCACCATTTATTATTATTTATTATTTATTATTTTTGCTTAATTATTTCCTATCTAAACATAATATCATATAAACCAGAACACATTTTGTAACAAGATTACAAAATTGCAAAATCATCTCTAAATGAAATCGTCCAAATCAGGAACAACTAATCCCAATAATCTCGAGCGTATATAAAAAGGGTGCTAATACGCGCGTTCTCAAATTGTCGATCGTTACAGGAATCGTTTTTTCCGTTTTCGAAAGTTTATTTTACAGATGATGGTCGGTGGATCAATTACGGGAAACCGTAAAACATCGCGCGTAACCCAATCACGAACGAGTGTTGCACGATCGGAGCGGGCACGCGATCGTTTCATCCCTCCCCGGTTTATTGCTCGATATGATTGATCTCATGGCGGATATTCGCGTGTGCTGTTCCCGCAATTCACGTGAGGGTGCTAACTTACCCTCTTACTTGCCTCCTGCGGCAATTCGTTTAGGGCTCGAGCTCGAATTTCATGGCAGAATGCAGATATAAAAATTGTTAAGAAGAGAATTAGATTTGGACAAAGATCTCTGCGAAGATATTCATAGAAATTTTTGGAAAAATGAATTTCTCTTTGATTGATATGATTTTGGTATTTTATTTTATGCAGGAATTTTATATTAACAATTGTATGTTTGGATTATAGGATATAAGAATTTTAGAAAATTTTAATTGTTTATCTGATATTTATTAAATATTAGGGTATTAAATTTTGATTATTCGATCTAATATTGCATTTCATTGTCATTATCATTTTCTAAAAATAGTGTAAGTATATTTAATTCCTATAATTCAACAAACAATTCGATTTTCTTAAATTTTTAAGTGTACTTAAATGTATAATGCGCATTTATTGTTTTAAGTAATGAGTGGATTTCATACGTTCTGATAAATTTCTTTAATGTAATTTTTCTTTCTTCTTCTTCTTTTTCTGCGTGAAAAGTTATTCATGAACGTTTTGAAGCAGGTATTCGCAACTTGTAGAAGTAGAGAGGAATTATTTTTGAGAGTATGGTGTACGTGAACTTTTATGTGTTTATAATGCGTATATGTTTCGAGCTGCGAAATTTTGAATTATTTTATTCAAACTTTTGATTATTAATCTCTCTCGCGTGTTTATTTATATCGAGCTATAAATATTTTTAACGGGTATTTTTCGTATATTTCTCTACAAAATTTGAAACGAATGGTTATTAGAAATACTTCAGATACATATTTGAAAGTATAAAAAAAAAAAAAAAAAAATCGATTATATTGAAGTTATATACCGTTAAAAAATTTGTAAAATTTTCTACAGAATTTTTATTAAAATTAAGATATTTTCTTTTTTTTTTTAAATTCACTTCTCTAAATTTTATTTGTATTCAGAAAATTTTCCATTTCATGATATATTTTATATCACTTTTAGATATTGAAAAGAAAACTTTAAAAAGAAATATATTCTCAATTTATGAAATTGCAGAAATTGTCAGAGATAAAATTAATTAACCAGATCTCTCCATAATCGTCTATCCAATGCCAAAAAAAAGTACTTTGACGAAATCGTAAAAATCTTTGCTGATTGCCGATTCTCCTTAGCTTTTCCTTCCAAGATGAACTCGTGCCAACTTTTTACGATGTGACTTCCGACTCTCCCTTGGCAATGAAATCCACTGATATTCTTCCGGCGCATTACATCACCAGCCACTCCCACTTATTTTATGAATAGTAAGCTTGTCATCTCGTTATAACGTCTTCGCCTTCCTATCAATATCTTCGCTAATACTCAGTGTATATATAGAAACAAGTGAAAATATAAGAAAGGAGCAACAAATATTAAAATAATTTATCTTTTTAACAAATTATTTTTTCCAAAAAAATAAAAATGAAAATTGGATTTTGATAATATTAAAATTCATGCTTCAAAGTATTCTAATTATATATTTGATTTATAATTTTATATTTTGTAATAAAATTAACTATTCGAAATCTCATTGAATATTTTATCTAACATATTTAATATACCTCCATAAATTTTAGTTCTTTAGTATCGAAAGAGGAATCACATTATTTATGGAAATGTTTAATTTTAAATTTATAAATTTAAATTAAATCCAATGTAAAATTATATCGAATTCGATAAGATATAATAATTTTATTTTAATATTTGTCAAGTATTTTAAGCATCATAAACTCGTTTCGAGTCTTAGAATGAATAATTATAAGTTTTTTAATATTAAAATAAATCGAACTTTTTATAATTAATAATCGAGTTTCCAACAGAGTTAAATTCTTATGACAAATTTAGAAATTGTACAAAAATTGTAAAGATAATAAATAGAATTTTACTAATTTTTCTATTTAAATTATTTAAAAATAATGTTTGGATTCTAATAGAATAGTTTCGTTTAAGACATGTAAATATTTCTAAGAAATATGAATGAAAATGTAAAAAATGAAAGAAAAATAATGTACAATTTCATAGTGAGACACGTAGAGATATTTATTCATTTAATTAATTTTCATAAAATTTTAAAATTATTTCATTGATGTTCGATTCTATTTCGAAATACAATAGAACTAATTATCCAACTTATCCAACAAATCCATTCTTAAATGTATCAATGAAACAATCAAAAATTAAATAATTTTTAAGTATGGAAATTTATTATATAAACGAATTTAGTGAGAAAATCCATTTTCAAAATTTCAAACATTCGCAATAGTTAGATAAATTAATTTTTCAAATGTAATGAAACTTCAAATAATCGATCTGCAAATATAGTCTTACTATTTTTTATTTCTACACTCTTTTTCAAAAATAAAATAAAAAAGAAACACTCATAATAAATTCAGATCAAATTTATGTTTGAACTTACGATATTTTTAATATCTATCAAATTCCCTACGTTTCATCAAAACTAATTCCTTTTATTTTCATATTTCAATTCATCGATCTAAAAAAATCTTTTATAACAAATGAACGAATTGAAAAACCTCGTAGCCGACTATCGTATATTCGTCATTCTCGAGACACAAAATCGTGGAGAGATTTCGTTCCAATCATTTTCCGCGCGCAATAATGACGTTATTTCCGCGTAACGCGGCTGACATACACACTGACCCGGATATTCTCGTTACACTCAGGACCGTTTCAGCCTGCTCTGGATGCTCGCCACTGTAAATAACGACTGCCACGCAGAAACTGTGACAAGCCGCTCGTTGATATCGCGCGCGCAAATCAGACAGACGAAGGGCGGAAAGAAAAAGGAAGAGGACGAGCTCGGTATCCGTCCCTGGAAAATTCGTGACCGTTTTTTTCCAACACTTTATGGTTATTTCCTCCTTTTTCTTCTTTTTTCCCTTTGTCTCTTTTTCGAAAGGTGAAATATTTGCGAATATTGTACGTATATCTTCACGATTTTCATATAATACAGATTTATAAACTTGAACAATCCTTATATACAACATGTACAAGTGATTATGAAAAGATAAGAAAAAATGAAATAAAATGAAATAAAATTTGTTTCGTTGGCAAATTCTAAAATTCGTTTTTCTTGAAAATAAAATAAAATCAATTGCAAAATCAATTTTTTACTTATTTTTTTATATAGCACGCATTCTCCTGATTTTCATTATTTTAGGTTTTCTTAAAATATTATTTTAACACGATTTCGATACAACGTAAAACTGATTACATTAGTCAGAAGGATCTAACTTTTTGTCCCCCTCTTCCTTTCTAATCCAGGATTTTTACACCGTCTATGTCACGTCGAGGAAATCACTTAACCTGATAACACTCGAGGATTTACGACTAAACTTATGGATTCCTTATCCAATCTCAGAAACTACCATTCACACAGCCACGGTTTCCCCGGACCATGTCTCTGTCTCTCACCGCTTGTTCCCAAAGCTCGTAAAATCTCGGCCGGGTAATGAGAGGCGGGATCGTTCCCATCGACGCAGCTGTCGCGACGTTTCGAGAGATTGTTACGACGAATGAAGCGAGCGTTTCAGGAGAAGTTTGGTTCCAGCGTCGATGCCTCTGTCGCTAATAGATGAACTTCGAACAAGAGTGGTAAACGAGTACGAGAGGGATGAGGGGGGAGGGCACGCCCCTGCTCGCGTGAACCGAACTTTGGAACGAAACGTGGAAATTTTCACGAAAAGCGACGCGGATCGCGGCGTGTTCTCGATGAGTTTGATGTCGGTGAAAGGGGAGATCACTCTTGGATTTTAGTCTCTGCTGCGGTGCCTGCTAATGGCATCAAAACTTGTCGATTGTTCGTGATGATCGTGTTAATTGGAAAAAATTTTTTAATTTACGACACGTTAGTTGTGAAATCAAGAAAATGTCGAGGTCGATATTTAATTTTTATAAAAGATTAGGAATTCGAAATTGTTATATTATCTAATGATAATTAGATTAAATAAAATATACATCTATCAAAAGAAATAAGTTTAAGTTAATTTTTTATGATTAACAAATTTATCACTTTTATACTTTTTCCAATTATAAAAACGTTACAACACGTTAGTTGTGAAATCAAGAAGATGTCGAAATTTAATCGATATTTAATTTTTATAAAAGATTGGGAATTCGAAATTGCTATATTATCTAATCAGTTAAATAAAATATACATCTATCGACAGAAATAAGTTTGAATTAACTTTTTCTATGAATTAACAAATTTATCGCTTTTATACTTTTTCCAATTATGAAAATTTTACGACACGTTAGTTGTGAAATCAAGAAGATGTCGAAATTTAATCGATATTTAATTTTTATAAAAGATTGGGAATTCGAAATTGCTATATTATCTAATCAGTAAAATAAAATATACATCTATCGAAAGAAATAAGTTTGAATTAACTTTTTCTATGAATTAACAAATTTATCACTTTTATACTTTTTCCAATTATGAAAATTTTACGACACGTTAGTTGTGAAATCAAAAAGATGTCAAGATCGATATTTAATTTTTATAAAAGATTGGGAATTCGAAATTGCTATATTATCTAATCAGTTAAATAAAATATACATCTATCGAAAGAAATAAGTTTGAATTAATTTTTTCTTAAGATTAAATTTATCACTTTTTCCAATTTTGAAAATTATGCATGAAAGAATAATATAATATACTTATATACATAACACGATAAAATTACACGTGCATAATTATTTTTTTACATCATTTATCGCGCATAAATTCAGACAAGACGAGGGGTTGAAAATCAAAATCAAACGAGATCATTCGGACATCGGACAATTTCTTTTATCTATGCAAGTTCCACGGTTCTTCGAACGTTAATTCGCCTCGTAATCCATAAACTTCCGGAATTCTCGCGTTTCCTATCTCGCTTCTGGTTCGTAAACAGCGTCGTAGAATGTTCGTTGGTGAACAAGGGTGGTCGTGGGTGTTGGAATGCACGAGTTCCAAGGGGGAGAGCGGAAGGAACGCCGAGGAGAGAAGGTTGAAGAGGAAGGAGGCGATGGCAGGCAGTAATGATACGGCGAGATCGTGGAAAGTGGAAAAGAGAGAGAGAGAGAGGGAG
>NW_006263570.1:715462-716681 GCF_000469605.1 Apis dorsata
GAGAGGGAGAAAGGGCGAGCCGAAGAGAAAACAGGAGAGGAAGGTCGATGGTACAACCTCGTTGGCTCTAATGCGGGCTATTCAGCTCCCACAATGCAGTAGTAATACGATTCCACCGTCTTCGACATCCAACGAGTCGTCGTCCACAGGCGCAGGTGTTGTTGTTGAGCGTGTGTTCGAGCCCGTGCGGATTTTTAAACGGAAGTTGTTGATGGTGTGCGTGCGTATGGAGAAGAATGGAATGAGGGAAGAAAAGAATGGGTGGTATAGGCGTAAGCTGGTTTTGTCGGGGTGTGTTTTCGTTTGCTCGACGGTGAAAGGTGTGGAGTGGTCGAGAGATAGGATTTTGAAAATGGGCGAAGGTGAAGATTTTTTTCAGCAAAGGAGTTTAAAGTTTTATTGGAAATCTCATGTGTGTTGGTTAGGTAGTAATGGCAAATTTATGCGAATTTTGCGTCTTTTAATTGAGGTAAAACAAGATATGAAATCGAGGTTTTTAAAAAAATAATTTTTTTATAAAATCGAAATACATAGTTTTCTATTTTAAATTAATTAATCGTATGAAAATCTCTTTTAATCATAAAAAATATTTATAATTTATACTATATCTGATTCTAAGGATAAGTAAGATTCAAAACATGTTTGCATATCAATTTTTTATATATATATAATATATAATATTATTATATATTATAAATATTTTCCTTCAGAATTTGACTTTCCAGAAATATTCCACGAATATCAAATACATTGGATGTACTTTAAACAACAAATTTTATGTATTATGTATTATCAAAATAATTGATAATTTCTTTTTCTAAATTAAGGAAATGATAAATTAATAAAAGAAAGAACTTTAGAAATATTATACTTAAATATTCAAAAGGAGATCTCTTTAAAAATTCTATCAAGAGAAAGTCCCCTTATATTTACCTATCATCCCTATTATATCTAAAAATTTCTTCTCCTTCCTCATTAAGATCACATTTTACCCTATCAAAAATTCCAAGTGAAAGTACATTGGAAAAGGATCACGTTTACCGTAATAATCGCTTCAACGTTCCTTTACATAGGGACTATCGATTAGCCATTATCATTCCCTCTTTCCCTCCTCTCAATATACAGGCGCTCGTTTCTCAGCTCGATCTCGTTATCACCGGCACGTTATAATTTCAAATTTTCCTATATATATATATATATATATATATATATCCTTTGA
>NW_006263570.1:716869-722471 GCF_000469605.1 Apis dorsata
ATATTCAATCGAATTACAATGGCGAAATGGTGTATCACAATAAGCCAGGTCAGTCGAGTTTCTTCTACCGGAATTACCCTCGAACGGGTAAATTTGTAATAAAGGAAATCAAGAGCGGGGGAGGGATGGAGACTTTATTCGAGAGCGAGGCCAGCTTCGAAGAGTATCGATTTGTAATTATGAAGCGAGTTATTGGATATCGAATACTTTGGAGTATGCGTATATACGTGTACATAATGTCTGTACATAATGCCAACACACATAGCTGGATCGGTATTGTATAGCCGTATTTCCGGGCAATGTTCACGGGTCTGCTTCACGTATTGGTTTCCCGTCGATCACGTGACATTCATTAACTTTTATCGCCATTTTTTCCAACGCAGGAAACGGCTTTTCGAGTCTGGAAACACGGCTACGATTTGTTTAATTTCTGTTTCATAGCTGTCAACGTTTTTTCTTCTCTCTCTCTCTCTCTTTCTTTTTTTTTTTTTTAATTCTATCGTCGAATAAATTTGATAGATATTACGCGGAGAACGAGATCAATATTTTTTATCAAATGTCCCGTTAAATATTCTGTTTTCGAGTGTTTTTTAAAAAAAAAAAAAAAAAGAAAAATTTGTTTTGCAATCGTTCTCATATCCGTTTCAAGAGTAGTTCAGAGTAAGGGTGGAGGAGTAGGAGGTGGTCTCGATGTCGTTGATACATCGTTCCGTGATTCTGCGGTTATTTCAAGGGGTGAGAAAAGGGTAGGCATAAAAAATTGCACGCCGTATTGGGAATCGTGTATGCGATTGATTAATTAACGTATATAGGCGTTTCCAGCATTGGCCCGAAGTTCATCGTTCGTTGTTTCGTTAAACGTATGAAATATTTTTTTCCATGCGGATGGAATTTGCTCGACTCGTGCCTGTATGTCATCGTTATACTTGCGATCGCATTACGCATACGCGGCGGTGGCTGTTATTTTTCCACAGTCGAGAAATCGAGGCAGAAATAACAGAAAAAAATATTGTCTGCTGGAAACAGATAGTACTATTTTTATGCGGCGATAAATATTGCGAAAATATAATACCGACAGAGGAATAAAATAACTCGTAATATATCGTTTCTCTTTGGCGCGAGAATGAAATTAATAATTTCACTGAAGAATGGAGCAAAGGACGGGGGTCGTTATTTTTACTGGAAAATGGCAGCCATGCGTCAATTCGATATATTAGTTCCCTGAAAAATTTATTTACTTCAGTTCCACGAATTTTATTTCTTATAAAAGTTTTGGAAATTTCTATAGCATCAATGGATTTTTTTATTTGATATATTTTTCGATATCGATCAATCGATATGTTTACTTCGATTTCATTATTTGTTTTAGAATTATAACGTTTTCAATTCGTAATTTCTTTCTATTAAATTTTATTGTACGCAATTAAATAGATTTTTATTATTTATTATTAAATAGATTTTCTAAGGCAACTAAGGTATGCAAATATAATGTTTTTACTTAAAAAAGTGCGCGAGTTTCGACGAAATCAATTATCTTATAGAAATAAATTGTCCATAAAACTATATTAATACAAATGGATCAAATTTTTCAACAATATACAAGGCTGTATCAATTATTTTCGTATTATTTCACATCTACCGCCTACATTTCTCCTATAATTCATCCCCGAAACAATTAACCCGTTATCGCGTTACCATCGCTGAACACCATATCAGCCACCATATCAATTTCTTACGGCCACGTAAGAGAGAATCCCGCGTTGGTTCATCCTCCAAAGACCTCCCTAGAACTTAATCAATACAGAGAAAGCTTTCTTTGATCGTTCCGGGACAGGTCTGGCGAAAAGCTCGCAAAGGCGAACTTAAATTGAAAGTGTCCTTTACAATGTAAGAGGAAAAGGAGGGGTGGAGGGGGTAGGTAAGAAGCGAACTCGCGGAAAGTGCAGCCTGTAGTAAGTTTTCTCGTCTCTTTTCCACCCTCGTCACATGCTCTCGCCCAGGGATTCTACGTTTCTTCCAGTGGCCCCGGTGTAACGAGTAAATAGCTGAAAAGAACTACCGACTCTGCGGCAAGAAGAAGAAGAAGAAGAAGAAGAAGAAGAAGAAGAAGAGGAGGAAGAAGGAGCGAGAAGAGTAAAGAGGTCGAGCAAAGAAGGAGCGGTTGGTTGAAGCAGAAGGTAGAGGAGAAAGAGAGAGAGAGAGAGAGAGAGAGAGTAGCGGAAGTTGGATGAAGTGCATTTTAATAATCGTGGCAAAAGCGAGCAGCAAGCATCCGACAGCACCCTCAAAGCCACGCGAATTGCCATTACATCGCTTCCGGGCCGAAAGTGGCGGAGTATTGAAATAAGTGTCGCCTAGCTCTTTCTCTCTCTCTTTCTCTCTGTCTGTCTTTATTTATCTTCTTCTCTCTTATTGTGCGTGAGACGTGAAGGGATCCTTTCCTTTTTTCGAAGAGGAGGAAACAAGATTCGAGAAGCATGACGGATGAAAATGGAAGGATGGAATCTGTATAAATTTCCTTTTTTTTTTTTTTAGAAAGAATATTTGAGAAGATCTTTCGTGAGATTATTAAAGAATGAAATTCAGAATATTTAATATTCTTGTAACGAAGTGAGGAGATGAGACTGTTGTATTATCTGTGTGATATTTGGATACAACTGTCTATGTTGAAATATTGAAGATGTGTCTCGAATATCTTGGTGAATTTTGTATTTCGCTTTATTCATTTTGGATTACTGGATTTAATTGAAAATCTACGTGTTTTTAATAAGAATTCGAAAGAAAGGAATAACATTCTCTTTGAAGTCTTCCAATAAATTAAAATTGACAAATGGATTTGAATAATTATTAATCAAAAATTATTCTATACGCAAAGATAATAAAAATAGAATCTTTTATTTGAGTTTCAAAAAAATTAAAATCGAATAGTGAAACATTTTTTATTTCATATTTATTATCTTTATTAATAATTCACATTTAATTAAAAATTAAAAATTTTTTATTTTTTTTTCTCATTTATTTTTATATATACAATCAATCTTTCATTCATCCATAACTACTCTATCTATTTTTATTCGATTTCGATCAGCAAGTTTTTAACTTCTATCAATCAACAGTCTATTTCAAACATAACAAAAGCAGGAAAAACTTTGCTCAAAGTGTCAGCAAATAGAAAATACCTTGCTAACCAGAATAGTGCCAGAGGATGGAAAAATATCTATTCGAGAGGAACATTGGCTGACCGAAAAGCATCCCGTAGAAATTTAATCCAGGAACGTAACGTTAGTCTGGAACGACTCTCGTCGATTAGGTTGCAAGAGAATGGAGAGGACGAGAGGACGAGAGTTCTACATAGGTAGAGAATGGGCAAATAAAAATGTCCAATAAAATGTCAAATAGTAATACTAAGTTGAATAGTCAGTGAATAATTTGAGTTGAAGGAAGAAGTACATGATGAAAGGAAATAATGTTGTTAAAGTTTAGTTTTTGATTATATGTTTATATACATTGTATAATATAAAGTATCTTGAAATGATTTTAAACATAAGGAAGGTGAAACGAATATATATTTTGAAATTAAATATAAAAGAATCTTCAATATTTTTTGTAATTAGTACATTTCTGTTTGATAGAATACGCTTATTTCATCAAAATTGGGAAAATTTATTAATTATCTGTATGTATAAAGTATCTAATCATTTTCCAAATATTAGTAAATATAGATATATAAAAATTGATACATAGTTAAATATTTTATTAAATATTTATTTTTCTTATTCAATAAGAAAGTCATTAATTTCTATATTTTTATAAAATTCTAGCAAATATATTTGATAATATGTTTAAATGTGTTTTTATTGTATCGACGAAAAAATATAATATAAAATAAAAAAGTTGAAAATTAGTTTCAAAATCAAGCACACACATTATTCGCATATTTTTATCATTTAACCAGTCACATTTATAAACAAGAACAGAATTGTAGGGAAGATAATTATATTTGAGTTTAAATGCAGTATTTCTATCATCTTCGTAAAATGTACAATTTATAAAAGCATTTTTCTTTAAAAAAGAGAAAGTATAAAAAATTTGGAATGTACGCGCACAACTTTAAATTGAATATTGCTATAATTACAACGTATTTTCATATGACTTGCAAATGAATTTCGAGTGAATGTATTTAACGTGGAATAGTCGCTTCCATCGCGGAGTTATTTTGTTTTGGAGTTGAATGGTTAAATTTATCATTTTCTGATCGACGAGAGATAAAATAAGCAGAACGTTATCGCGAAACTGTGCAAAATTGGAATGGTAATTGGGGGAGTTTCGATTTCGTATTATTACATGCTGTATCATATATAAATAATTCTTGGAAAGTTCAATATTGGGAATAATTGGATATTTTTAACGTGCAGGCAAATATGATCGCCCGTAGTATCGAAAGAGAAAACTGATTAAATAAACAGCGTTTGAAATATTGCAAATTTGGAAAGATTTATCATTCGTGTGATACGTATTCCGTCTAATTTTAAAATATTGTTTCAAGTGAAATTTTCTTTAACGTATACTCTTTGTTTCGTACATTCATTTTTTTTTTCAATTATCATAACATTTTTATATTTTCCCTTTAAAATTAAATAAAATATATCTATAATGAAGCAAATATTAAACGAAATAAAAATTTTAAATTATCAATAAAATTAATTAAAAAAATCATTCTTTAAAGAAATCGTATATAAAATTAAATTACGAAATGAATTACATATAATCGAAATATTCCTTCAAATGTAACAAGATTCTACAAATAAATTCTTTTCTTCAAAATTCTTTATTGTATTATATACGGCTTATATATAACGCAATAAATTAACTTTAAAAAATTAACTTTAATCTTAAACAACAAATATCATGTACTCATTTTATATCAAAAGAAAAAAAAACACTCTAATATAAAGAAACGATATTCGAAATAGATATTTATTAATTATTTTTAATCATCAATTTATTTTCAATCTCTAAACGATAAGAAATAAAAATATGATACAAGTCTTACATTTTATTGTACATATAGAATATAATAAAATAACTAGAAACAATGTAAATAATTCTTCAAATATATCAATTTAAACTACACGTAATCATTCAACATAATCGATCAGAAATATTTTATTTATCAATTTTAATTTTTCCATCTATTTTTTCTTCCCCATTTCGAATTTTTCCTCCGAATCACACAGTCAGAGTTAAAAATCTTTTAAAAAAAAAGAAAGAAATTTATGCGACACCCTAATATAAAAAAACGATATTCGAAATAGATATTTATTAAACCCACATATTTAACATAAAAAACCTCAATTTATTTTCAATCTCTAAACGATAAGAAATAAAAATATGATACAACTCTTATTTTTTCCCCCGAATCACACAGTCGGAGCTAAAAATCTCTTAATCGAACCCCTTAATCGTTAATGACGGCCATTCGCGGGTGGCCGTCGGAGCCACGCTTCCAAAAACCTGGATACCGCAATTACGCGTATCTTCCCTGCTCGGAGCGCGATGGCGCCCCGCCCTTCCGGCGGCGATAAAGTTTCCGGGAAACGAG
>NW_006263570.1:723117-724816 GCF_000469605.1 Apis dorsata
TCTTCTCAACCTCCAAGTGGGGTGGAGGATTAATGGGGGGAGGCGTCTGGGGAACTTGGACGATCCGTCATATTCATTGGATCCTTGTTTTCGCGGCTGTGCGGCGCGGTGGGCAAGTTTGTCGGGATCATCATTCGTTGAACATCATTTGTTGTTCGTTGGGCGGTAATTACCGGTGGAACTAAGTGAGCGAGTATTGGGGGAAGGATCTTTTCAAAGTTCGTGCAGAACGAAGAATATAATAGATCTTTAGAGAGATTTTATGAAGAATTTAGAGATCTTGTGAATAATGAAAAAGAATTCTTTTATTTGTTTATTTATGTTTGAAAGTAATTGTTGTAATTGTACACGAATAAATTTGCATGTTTATCTAGTATATCTAGGAAATCGAATATTATTTTTAAACGATTACAAAGTCAGAATAAAATTAGAACAATTCAATGAAGTGAAAACTTTTTTTTATAAATTGTTTATATTCAGATAAATTCTATGAATGTTAAATATCAGAATGAATTATTTTGTTGTATATTTCTATCTATCGTAAATATACGATAAATAAATATTTCAAGATATATATATATACTGAGCTTATCTTTACATACTGAAGTTCATATTATTATTAAATGTAATAAACAAGAGTTGTTATTAATGTAAGATTGAAGTTTTCATGAAGAAATTTTAAATTTAGAAATTTAATATGTAAATTTAGAATTTATGTAATTGAAAAGTTTGAACGAAAAAAAAGAAAATACTTTAAATCCTTGCATTTTCCGACTATTTTAACGAATCTAGATAATCGTAAATTTCTTACTTCCTCAATGCCTGATCGCTAAGCTACATTAAACACGATTAATGCTTAGATAGGTGACCATTTGGGAATTCAGTGTGCTTCTAGCTTTAATAGTCCGAGACCAACGTAAAATTGTGGATTCAAGGATAATGGTTGCAGAGATAAATGTCGATAAATCTGAACAAAAAGAGGTAGAAGTAAATTTAAACAAAGAATGCACATATAAATGGGCATCGAAGAATTGTGTCCAATAAAAAATAAAAAATTTTCTTTCCTTTTCATAATATTCATATTATATGTATATATATATATGACAATAAATTAAATAAGAGAATAAATATATTACCATACTGAATTATTATTTTTGAAAGAGTCACGTTTTTACAACTGTACCGATTATCAGACTTGTGAATGTAAAATAAAATTTGTATAAAAAATACACGACTAAAAAAATGAAGCAAGGATTTCCTTTATGCTTCAAATATTGTATTTGTACTTTGAATATTTTATATTTTTTTATATACCACGTGCATTTTGTAGATTTTTATATATTTAAATTTTATATAAATGCACAAGCAATTCGCAATCCATTAATTAGATTACATTCTATACAAATCTTACGTATGCATACATGTTTGCAGGATTCATTTTCCATTTCATTTATTTAGAATATATCACAGATAATGAGGCAAAGAAATTACCTGAGAAAAATTTTACCTGAGACGTACCCCACTTGCCATTATAAAAATCAAAATACACGATTGAAACATAAGTCGATAAATGATCAAAATCATCGTCCGAATTAATCAGATTTTAAATTTCTTATCAATATTCCGCGCCCGATATCGCCAATCGAAATGGAGACGAGCAGAAAATCCCCCCTTTCCGCCCCCAAACCGCGCGACACGT
>NW_006263570.1:725502-734638 GCF_000469605.1 Apis dorsata
GCGATCCGTGGTCGAATTTCGAGCCGTCTCGATCAATTTACTTCTCGCTCGCGGCTGAATATCAATGGAGCGCGGCATCGTGCATCCGTCACAAGCGAAATCGTGCGACGAAACGGTGTGTAATTAGGTATTCCTGCCGATGCTCGTCTCGCAGGGATGTCCCCGTTTAAATCCTATTAATACGCGTTCATATAGATAGGAGGAAAATTTTGCGATTTTTAATGCTGTTTTAATGATGGGGAATATGGTAAATTTTTATGTGTCTGATTATGCGATTTCTGTGGGTAAATAGAATCATTCGCGATTTTCAATATTTTTCGTAATTTAATATTTTTAATAATTTAATAATAATTTTAATTATATTATTATTGTACATATATCTATATATTTTCCTTTCTTAGTTTTAATTAATGTGATTATACTCTTTATTTTTGGATGATTTTATCCAATATCCAAAACTTCTTTACTATCTTTAAACTAGCTAATGTAATGTACAAGAATTTTGTGTACATGCATTAATAAAATTCGCAATTAAATTTCGTTTTGACGTTTAAAATTTTTTCATTTCACTAAAAGCACAAAAATTTTGAAAATTGTAAGTGATTCTAATTTTTTGGACAAAGAATGATTGTGATATTTAAAATGAATCGAAATAACATTTTTTTCTTTGTAATTTTCGAGTAAATCAAATTTGAAAATTTCTCATTGTATACGAATTAAATATGCACGTATAAAGTTTTATTCTCGTTTGTAAATAAATAATAAATATAAAATAATTTCGTATATAAAATAAATTTCTGCTAAAAGTTTATTTTCATATTTTCTCGACAACAGAGTTATTCTTCCTTTTTACACGTAGAATATACAACATCATCTACTTTCGATTACAATTCTTTTAAAATATACATTCCCTTCCATTTTTCATTCATTATATGAAAAATAACAAAGCGAGCAAGAACGAATGAAAATTTAATAATTAATTTCGAATATCATTTATCATTGTGAAATTGATTTTTCTAGCTTTTAACGCGTACACTCGTAAGTTTTCGATTTGGATGAATATTGGTAAGACATATTGATGCTTATCTAGCGTGGTAAATGCGTTCAGCGATGGCTTCAATATTTTCACGCTTCCTTTTCGACGATCGCTACGATAAGGAAGGCGCGCGAACAAAGAAGAATAGAATAGAAACGATAGAAAGCATTACTTGTGTCTTCTCGCGTTCCACCGCGATAGGAAGCTGCAATTTGCTTCTGTGGAAAACCATAATATCGTCTTTCGAGGGAAGAAAGAAGATCTCGTCGAAAACAGTGAAAAGGGAACATATCGAGCCATTGTTATATAATCGTTCACAAGTAATGTACATATCTTGAAAAGTTTTACACGAAATCGAGTATTCTTGAAATTAGCAAAATTGAAATGTAAATATGATTGGTAAATGTATTCATAAATACATTGATCGAGATTGCTGTGTTTACATTAGAAATGAAATGTTGAAATGTTTAAAATTAATTTATTTTTAATAAATTGACTTTTAAAAGTGAAGTTATTAAAGGAAGAAAGAGAATATTATTATTGTTTTTATTATTAATATTTTTGTCATGAATATATCTATTAATGTTAAAATATTTGAAAATTTAGAAGAAATATGTATACTTGCCTGATTATTCAATCTTTATGTTTTTTTCTTTTTGGAATCATGTTTAAAAAGAACATTAGAGTTAATTATTTCAATGATTTATATCACTATGATTCTTAGCCGCCATATATAACAATTTCTTTCAATTCAAAGCTTCAATATTGAGATTAAGAATCCTAATAAAATAAAATAAAGTAGAAAATTAAAAGAAAGCAGAGAAATAAAGAATTCTAGTAAAATTACTGAAAAATATTGATTTCTTTGCATCAATTTGAGAAAAGAAAGAATATCTTGAAATAAGAATATATAGAAAATTAAGAAAAAGATATTATTTAGATTGGAAAATTTTTCATCTTATGTCGTTTAATCGATTATATTATCCATTAATAATATAAATATTTTTTAGATTTCTTTTCTTCAAATTTATATTATCTCACTAACGATTATGCATTGAAGTTGAAAATATTAATAATTAATTTCTAATATTTTCAGGAATAATAAAAACGATCCAGTTTGCTTAAAAAGAAATGGAAAATATATATTTCTCATTCTTTAAGATAATCAGAATTCAAAAAAAGACAAAATCATCGACAGTGAAAACGAATAATTAATAGATTAATAATCTGAATAATCTGGATAACAAATATTTTCTTCGATTGTTCATTTTTCTTCGCAATTATAATTCTAATTACATTTGAATGTTAATATAGTTAAGATATCCAATCAGACAAAAATTCTTTTTAAAACTGGTTCAGAGAAGGCCAATTAAATTTCTTGCCCATCGAAGACTCTTCATTATTCTCGAACAACTTCGAAGATTCGATATTCTTTAGAACTTGAGGGCAGATTGGGCTGCTCCTTATTAATTAAAACTCAATCTCGTCACACAAGATTTCTATGTGAGGTTAATATAACGGTGATTCTTCGATTCCCTGGTTATTTAATTTCTCGAAAGAAATTAGTTTCATTTTATTATTATATCTTTAAATACTTGATTTTAAGAAAATGGTTTTGTTGAATTGAAAAATGTTATATTATTATTTTATATTTTATCATTACATTAAAATATTTGAGACATAATATAATTTTTCCATTTCAATTATATAATATAATTTTTTATTTTCTTTATACTTTATACTTTATACTTTATATTTTAAATTAGAAAATGTTCATTAAAGAAAAAAAGTTCTCCAATTTTCATAATGTATATATTTTTTGTTTATACGATTTATCTTTTGATATATTTTGTTAATAAAATAAAAAAGTTAGAAAATAATTATTCTTCTATTTTAAAATATTTGAAATTTATTATATGAAATATAAAAAATAGTTAACTTATTTAAATTAATCGACTATCTTAGAAACTATAATATCGAGAAATATTTTAGACAAAAAAATTATCTTCTAATTTAAATCATATACAACATTTAAAAGTCAATTTCATTTCATTCAGCAAAATTATATATTTCTAAATATATAAAAAAAATCATTTGTTTAAAAGATAGTAAATTGAATTTTGTAAAAGGAGATAAGAACAGCACAGACAAAAAAATACTGCTATATGCTTCTTTTAATATTCTCTTTGAATTAAATATTAAAAATATTTTTTTTTCAAAAAAAAAAGCTTTCAATTAAATTCTTTGCTCAATGCATCTAAGGATTTGAATAGTTAAACCAGTTTTTAATCATTTTAATTTAATTTATTGCACGCACCATCGATGGTTATAAGTTCTCGCTGCTAAAATTCATTCTCGTGGATCGATCGAGTAAATTATCTTCTGGCATTGTCATAATAAACTCAAACATTGTTGTTAACTATATGCGGCTCTTTAATAAAGAAAGTTATAATTAATATTTCATCTCCAAGCATCAGCCCATGGATTCAAGCGTGGAATGTCGCCCTCGTTTATGCATAGACAAACGAATCCCTCGTGAATGAAAATGGATATTGATGTTTTTCATAACGATTTCTTTTTTTTTTCTTCTTATATCTCTTTTTCTTCAACCGAGAGAAAATTTCGTGAAAATATTCTTGCTCTTGTAATGCATTAAAAGACTCTCGTCAAACTAATTTTATTTCTTTTTTTTTCAAAGATTCTAATTTCTCTTTACCATAACTTTGACGAAAATGTGATTACATTCATATATATGTATTTATTTAAAAAAATGGAAAAAAATATTAATTATTCAATTTCAAAAATTTAATTTTCTTTCGAGTAATCCTCGAAAAATTGAAATTTGAAAAAAATTAAAAATTAGGATTAATAATATTATTGTATAATATTTTTTTAAATTTTCACGATACTTTTTCGAAAATTATAAAAATGTAAAATAATAATACTTAAAATAATCTACCATAAATAATCTAGTTTCTATTACACGCGTAGATATAAATGAACAATTTCTTTTTTTCTTTCTTTCTTTCCTATACATACATGAGTTCTCTCTTTTCCTCCTCTCGTTACACATTACATTACACCTGTCGATAGCACTTTGATCTATTCGAGTCGGTCTGGTTTTGGTGGAGGAAAAACAAAATTTCTCTGGTTTGTCTGGATGTGTTGGATAGAGGAGTAGGTGCAAGAAGAGTCAAAAAGAGAAATGGCGTTGGTAATGGTGACATACGAGCCGGAACGATATCTGTCTGCAATGGTTATAGCGATGCCAGGAGCAGGAAAGATAGTAGCCGCGATAAGGCTGACGGTAGCGAGTGTCGCAGTAGTAGAACACGACGATAGGGCGGACAAAGTGATCGATAGGCAAGTTCGAGTGAAGACGAGCCACACTTGTCGATAGTTGGATACCCTACTTCTTCCTGCGAAAGTGGAAGATGTAGTTGATCTTTCGTATCGGTTCACTTACTATGTTACTTACATTTCAGGATCATTTTTCTATGATAAATTTCGCAAATTCATCGATTTTTGGAATTATAATTTTTATTAAAAGTTGATGTACGATTTTGTGAATTAAAAATCAGTCGAATCATTGATTGGTTTCAAAATCATTGCGGAAAATTTTATATTTTTATGTCAAATTTTCCATGAATGTACAAATATTTTATTTATAATTTTTATCATTAGCTTTTATTTTTAAAGTAGTATTTTAATTCTAAATGTTTATTTTTAATAGATATTATAAATCGATAATTCTGTTATTAAATATTTATTATTTATTATTATTTATGTATATTATTTATATTGTTGATTTAAAGTTCTTTGAAATTTATAAATAATATAAAAAAAAATTTCCGATTTATATCAAGATATTATTAGTTTCTATTCTATAAACATATAAAGATTAAAATTTTTTCTTTATATAATAAATAATTAATATAATTCATTTTATATTTATATGTTTAAACCAAATCTCTTCTTTCTCATAATTGTGAGAAATTTTGATCTTACTTGTTTCCTCAATTCTATACTAATTCACATTTATTGTTTAATTCATAAACATCATTTAAGTTAAAAAAAATTAATGATAAATGATTTCTATAATTTGAAAAATTCTTCAGGAAATATTTCACATAGTCATTAAATATTGCCACCCATGTATAAAAATTCCAATCGAAATTCAAAAATTCCAATTAATAATAATATAATAATAATAGTATATAAAATTCAAAAAAGTTTCAACATTTCAGATAGATATATTAAAAATTATTTCTAGATCGATCTAAAAAGTAAATAGTAGTAAAATCACTTGCTACGTAAAAAAAGAAAACATTTCTTTCCAACGTAATTTTTCGTGACGGCATAATTTTCCAAAATTTTAAAACCTTCGAAACCCCAAACTTCAAAAAGTATAAGTTTCATCATTCGATCCTTCTTACAACTGAAACTCGATAAATCTCAACAAAATCTCCGAAGAATCTTAATATTCCTCCTTGAATAGATCACGCGATCGATCCCAAACATCACTCAAAAAAAAACATCATCAGTTGCTGTAAAAAGGGAGAACGGTTCTTTCCACCGTATATTCCATTTTTGGCATATTTCCCAAAATTATTCGGTAATAAAACTCGTCGTCGCATCGAGCGAAGCGGAAGAGGCAACGAAACTGAAAATAAGAGAGGAGGATGGAAAACGTTGGGAACAGGTTTCGCTTGGCTCTGTTCTATAATTTTATTGTTTTATCTGGCGTGTTTACGAGGCGATGGAAAAAGACGGGCTCAGAGGAGAGGACAGTTTATTATGCAGTGACGAAGAATTCTCGCTCGAGGCGAAGATAAACGCGTGGCCGAGTTGGAGCGGGCGGATTTCACGCAAGAATGACACGAGGGCGGCCTTGGGCAGTGATAGACATCTGGCCACTTAGTACGCGTTTCTCACTGTCAGTCCACGACCGGAAAAACAATTTTATCGTCGAATCGCTAAGTCGGGCGTTTATTCTACGTTTGTGTTGAACAGTCACCTTGGCTAATTGCGAGTTTCGTTTATTTTTGACGGTGATGAATAAATAATTGTTCTCGCGCGACTTTTAGCAAGCGTTGACGAGCAATATACAAATAGAATTACTAACAATCTGAAGGAAAGTAATATTGTTCCTTTTTTTTTGTAAAAATATAAAAATATAATATGAAAGAATCAATTAAAGATCTTTCTCCATTGTTCAACTGAAAACTTTTCTCTCGTGTATTTGTGAATTTTTTAGAAACAATATATATAACTTTTATTCAAACGATTTATGAGTATTTAAATGGAAAAACTGATGTATGAAACAATCAGTTTCTTCCTTACGATGAAAAAAATAGTATTACAATTAAGTACAATTAAATTCTTGTATTGATCCAATTAATAATTCTATATAATTTCATTAAAATCATTACCAGTTATCATTATTATACTATTTCCTCTAAAAAGAAGTACAAAAAGACAAGAATTTCTAATAAAATTGTATTTAAACGAAATCATCAAAATTTCTACGATGTTACTGATTATATCATTAAACTGAAATTTACTTATTAGATAAAGACTTCTCCATCACTGACGTTAAACTGTTCAATAATTAATAGATAAGCCTCGATCAAATTTTCTCTTTGACCTATCAATATTGAAAATTAACACAATTATACAATAGACTTACGTAAACTTCATATAATACTCCTTCAGACATATTTCATGTATCGAGAAGACGACAGGGCGGAGACACGTGGGAAACGGTAATAGAAATGAAGAAAGAAGAGCCGTGTAGTTCAACAAGGAGATATCTCGCGCGACTTCTAAACCATAGCGGATAACCATTTCACGAGTGGTCGTTGAAAGAAGCGTAGGCGGGTTGGAGACGCGGCAAAGCGCAAACAGCGCGGGACAATGGACGGGACGGTTGTGTAACAAGGAGGAATCCCAGCAGCCAGGACACACCGTGCTCCTCTCGTCCATTGTTGTTCTCGATACGAGGATAGTCAGTAGGGAGAGCTTGGGTGTTCTTTCTTCTTCGAGAAAGAGAGAGAGAGAGAGAGAGAGAGAAGATATATACGACACTCGGAGGCCGATGGCACTTCTACGAACGGCTGACCCGACAATGGACCACTCCACTCGAGGCTGAACCATTCCTATGCTAACAGCCTTTCACGCCAAGTGCAGAGAGCCTAGATCTGCACTCTGTACGTATGAAGGAATCTTTCGTTCGCTCCTCGTGATTCTCTGAGCCGGTTAGCCTGCCTATTATCCACTCTTGTCTCTCTCTCTCTCTCTCTCTCTCTCTCTGTCTCTTATTTCTTAGCTTCCCTAGGTTATGAAAAGCTATTCTTGCAGGCAACTGGTGATTCCTGCGAGAGGGATAATTGATCTTGAAGAAAATTTGGGAATTGGGAAGATGTGGTGGGGATATTTGGCAATGAGAGGATTGATATAATGATGAAGATGGTCGAAAGATGAGGAGTTGAATTAAGTTATTTAAGTTTGTATTTACGATTAATTATGTGTAAAGCCTTGGAAATTTATAAATAAAATCGTGAGTGATGGATCTATAATATCTAGAATAACTGAAAGACTGGTTTCAGACATAATTTTCTAACAGTGGAATTGAAAGCTTGTTTCTGAGTTTAGAAAATTGAATTGATTTTTATCGTTAGCTTTCAATAGAGTTTGGAGTCATTTATGTCAATTATCAAAATTCGAAAGAGCTTATATTATTGCAATTAATTTATTTTTTCGTTAATTTAGAATGAAAGAGAATCTCATAAAGAAATTACTTGAATATTGAAACTTTAGAGTGAATTTTTTGACACGTTAATTATGTGATAACGTAATATGAATTATGCTATACGAAGCAAGAAGTTTGTTTGGTATGTTGACACGTAGGACTGTTAAGGGACCACTTGCGCCAGCAGCAATTATGTCTGTCTATATGAAGGGATGAAATTCAAGGAGGATGAGTTTCACGTAAGACTGTAACATAAAGTTATGGTAAATTTAAGAGACATAGAACGTGTTTACGCGAATCATGCTGAACTTTCGAGGAAACACTTATGAAGTTAAACGCCAGTGTGAGTATACAGAGACGAATTACAGACATTTCTGTGAAAATTCTTATAATCTTGAAAGTTGGAAGCACAAAGATGTAAATATAAATTGTATAGGATATTAAGGATATTTTTTTTAATAATCTATGAATCTATTAATTATATTAAAATCTTAATTAAGGTTACTTTTGGGTACAATCAGTCATTGAAAAGTCTTTTTACAAGATTTCAACTAATAAATTACATAAAAAAATAATTCCGTCTTGTATTAAACATTAATACATACATCATATTAAATTAGAATACAACGTATAGCAATTCTTTTATCAATATTTCTTTAAAAGGATGAAATCATCTTTTAAAATATCAATATTATTTCTTAAATATAATTTTATATTTTAAATTATGAAATATTTGCTATTTATAATTCTAAGATTGATTTCATTACATTCAAAGAGACACTTTGTCTTAAAAAATAAACTTTTGAACTCAAATTTTTTTCGAAATATATAAATTTCGTCAGTAAAACGAAGATTTTTGCGGCCAACTGTACATTCTTTCCTATTTTCTTTTCTTTGCCTCGTCGAGAATTCTAAATGAATCTTTCCTACATTAAAATTATCCGAACGGGTATAAAATCGGTTCATTTCCTTCGAAAATCATCCTGGCAAGAAATTATCTAACGTCCACGATCTAAACCCCCGACTTGGATCGTTCTCTCGACGATCGTTATCCAACACACGCTTTGAAAATGAAGTTTCCATAAAATCGTTCCCAGAAATTGTGACGCAACATCTACATATTATCCAAGTCGCGTCAGCAGCTGAGCCTAATTATCCAAAAATACCCGACGATTTCTGCCAAGATAACAATACGTATAATTGACCGGGGATATAGAGGGATTACTCAGCGTGTTGGAGGCCCGCCAAACACGCTCGAAGAATCCGACGGGGACACGGGGTGAGACGTGTTCAATGGACGTCGCTGGAACCACAGGTAGAGGATCGCGGTTTCTCGCGGCGGAAGCGGC
>NW_006263570.1:734962-740777 GCF_000469605.1 Apis dorsata
AACAAGTGGCGATAGGCCAACAGCCTATGGATCAGTATATATATATATACATATGTGTGTGTATACGGAACGATGTATTCATTAAGTAGAATTTTATGGAGATCAGGAGATGATGAATCGTTAGATGAGAATTTCGAAAGTTGGAAAACGGTGTGAACGGAATATCGAATTGGAAATTGGATAATAAAGTGGAACAGTTTCTTGGAGAAATAGGATTCTCATGGGTGAGAGCTGATAGAACATGTGAGTTTAATCATATTGATCATATTGAATTAGAATACAACGTATACGAGGCAATTCTTTTATTAATGGAATATTGCTTTAAAAGAATGAAATCATCTTTTGAAATATCATATCAATATTATTTCTTAAATATAATTTTATATTTTAAAATATGAAATATTTACTATTTATAATTCTAAGATTGATTCATAGAAATGAATGATTCAAAGAAATACTCTGTCTTAAAAAATAAATTTTTTTTTAATCATTTTTGTGCACGATTATGCGTGATAGTATGTCTTTAATTGGTAAGAAGAAGTTTGATGAGATTTGCATGATCGTGTTTTTATTTATTTTAAATATTTGGTCAGAATTAATATTTTAAGATAGATTTTAGACCTATCTTATTTAAATATTTTTATTTTTGTAACGTTGGTGTTTATAATATAGAAATATTGTTAATTGAATGTTATAAGCTTTAAGTTTAACAATATTTAGCTTAATTGAGCAAATCTAATGATACCTGATATTAATATTAATATCTTTCTTATATCATTTAAAAATAAAGTCAAGAAAGTCATTTATATAATACTATATTTCAAGTAAATACAAAATGAGGGAGAGCTTTATATTAAGATAAAGAAACCTAAGATATATTATATTCCAAATTAAAAATATAACATTCAATTTGAATAATTTTATAAAACCCATTAAACTTGAACAATCATTTAATTCCAAAATTAAAAATAAGCTAATTAAGAACAGTTATCTCTGCAATATCAATGAAACTTTCATCCTTCATCTAATAATAATTCTCTAAAATCAAAATCCTATCCCATTCTATAATCCATGTATAATCCAAAATCCCGAATCTTCATTTAGTGTTAACATTATCCTTAATTTCATCGAGCGAATACATATATATACACACACGATTCCTTTACACCACGAAATATATCTCTTGAGCAATAGTCTTCCAAGTCGAACGTTTCCTCCAGACGCAAGCACAACATCCAAAGGCATTAGCGACAAAAGTGATTTGTTCTAACCGCGACATCTCCCCCATCAGTCAAAGCGACCAGTTTCTCGAGTTACGAATGGATTTAACGATCGTCTCGAGACTTTGTCGTTCCCCGGAATCTCTGACAGTGCCTGTCCCTTCTCCCTCCCCCAAACTCCGTTTTGAGGAAACTCGTTAATCCATCTCTCGAAACTGCGAGGGTGCTCCAACTTCTCCCAGTCGAAAATGATCGACCAGCTATTCGATATTCGATATCCTCAAGATGTACACGGGAAACAAGGAGAGGAGAGGAGAGATTTCTTTTAATTGGGAATTTTGCGCGTGCATCCTTTCCCTCCCTCGATGCTTTGTTGACAAGAGAGTGAGAAATTATGGGTATTAATGGGATATTTGTGTAGAATTGGATTTCGAGGGGATTATTTTGTTGGTTGTTTAATAGCGATGTCTCTGTATTTAGAGAATTATTATTCGTCGAATGAGAAGAGATTTATTTATTGAAATTTTGAGGTAGAATTAAAGCGGGATAACGTCTCTGAAAAAGATTGGTTAAAAATTAACAATATTAAATACAGAGGTATGATTCAAAAATTGTGTGAGATTTATCGACAAGTATCGAGGAGGAGAATCGATGCAGAATACTTGTCTTTGAAAATTGGTTTATTTAAATGGTTCATTTGTCGCGGAAATAATATAACACGAATAATTTTTTGAAAAATCAATCGAATATTTTTTATTTGTATAAAGATTCTGTATCTTTGAAAATCCATAATTGTATATATTATACAATAAAAATTACTAAATGATTACGTACACAAGTGAACAATGTGTATTATAAAATTTAATAGCAGAAATTATTATTAAATAATTATTGATGTTTCTTCCATATTTAAAATTTATCTAATATAAGAGATTCATTATATTGATATATTGAAATAATAAAATAATTATGTATTTAGTATATATATATATAATTTAATATGAAACATCATTATTGATATTAATCCTTTCACTATAATAATAACGATTCAGAAAATTAAGAAACTCTCCATTTATAACTTTCAACAAACATACAAATTTTTACCTAATTTCCATAAACTATTCTTTCACAATCGTATTTTACTAATTCGTTAAACAATATCAATAAAATCTTCTTTAAATTTTTATAAAATTGAATCAAGAAACGAATCCACATTTCATCTGAATTATAAAAATTTAAAAATCGAAACGTTGTCCGAACAATTGATATCTTATTTTACAATTGGTCATTTCACGGTCCATTTGGAATGGAAGCAACGATCGTGCTTCGTATTATGCTTATCTTCGTAGATACAGATCCGACAGTAATTACGAATAAAACGTTATACAATAATTCGGAACGGAGCAGGGTGTAAATACACATCGGCGATGAAGGATCGAGCGCGGAAGGTAAACTCTAAAACGGATACGATCGAAGTTCTGGAGAGTATTCCTGGCGTAAAATATTAGTCTTCCGTGATACTTGGTGTTTGCCGAGTTAATAACGAACGAACGGTCTTTACGACCGATGGAGACTCGTTGATTTGTTTGAGATAGGCGTGGGTGGACCGTGAAACGTTATTCCCTTCTCCTTCTTTTTGTCGGAGGTTGGAAAAAGAAAGTAGGAAAAGCGAAATGTATTTAAACTTCGTTTTAAATTACAGGATAATGTATTTGTTTTTTGAATATTCTTATTGTTAATTAATAAATCAGTAATTTATTGATTTGCTATAATAAATTGATATGTGAATATTTCAGGAAGGAGATTTAGATATTTGCAGTAGATATGGAATGCCAGTATCTTGTAATTGGATTCTTGTTCCTTTTTTCATTTGAAAATTATTAGTGTGTTTACTATAGGATAGAAAAATATTGCATCTGTTCTTTTTGTTAAAGGTTTTGAAAAGAAATTATTAATTTGATGATAAATTTATTAACAATTGATTTTTATTGGAAAAAATGTAGACGTATTTAACGTATGAATTTTTGAGAATTGAAATTTTTTTTACTAATTATTACAATTAATGTTTTATTATCATTTAATCTTATACTTCATAATATGAAAATGATGACAAATAATATGATATTTAAAAGTATAACAAAATTATAAAGGAATAAGATTAAATTTTTGCATACCAATTTTATTGAAATATATGTATATAATTATTATTATTATTTTCCAGAATTACTATTTTTATACATTATATCTATTTTTATGTGATTGAAATATAAGTAGAATTTATTATAAAGATCTCGAATTATATTCGAGGTATTGCAGAAATAAGTAAAGATATTTTTTCAATTCGATGAAAACGATTTATTGATTTTTTAAAATAGATAGAGAAACGGGAAACCGTATCTTCTTCGTCGCATATAGTATAAATCTCGGCAATCCATCTATAAAATGAAAGCCAACGGAAAAAAGGTACAGTGGACGTTGCAAAGATCCATGTGTCAACCCATCCTCGTCTCTTCTGTGGTCAATATGAACGCCCTTTCCATTTCTGAGAATTATGTCCTTGGTATTCTTTTCAATCCTTTTTCCATCTTCGAGTTATATTCTTCGAACGAAGGCGAATACCTATCCACAAAATGAAAATAAAAAATGTTTTTTGAGAATGGAGAGGCACGAAATATAGAATAGAGTGAATTATTGAATAAATTATCATTCAAATAATATTTAATGATTTACTTAAATTAATTATATGTGTGTAATTGGTTTGAGGTAATGGAATAAAAATTTCTAAAAATTAAAAAACTCTTTTGAAATCTTTATTTTCTTTTAATAAATCTTGTGTAATTATTCATATTCTTGATATAAATATATGTATAATCAAATATAAAGTAACATAAAGGTATTACATTAATATCTTTCTAACTTTTTAATGTAAAATTTCATTTTTAGTATAACATAATCTTGCAATTCTAATAATTAATTGTAATATCTAATATTTAATATTTTTGTGTTATATATTTTCGAGAAATTGTAATTATAAATTTACAAACTTTGTAGAATTCTTGTGTGTACAAAACTTCACATACGAAACAAATAATTAGATGTTGTGATTCAATTTTTCGATTCGTATCGGTGAAATACACGATTAAGCTCCTTTAATTAAATTTCTTTCGCACAAAATCGTATATTCTCACGTGTGTAACGATACGTGAAGTAACGTGATGGATTCTTTTTTTTTTTTTTATAAACGTTAATTAAGGACACGTTCTTTGCAAGGACGAAAGTGACGGGAAAAAGGGTAGTGGCGGGTACAGCGTAACTCCGTGAAGAGGGAATAGCACGGAACGAAATGAAGGGACAACTCGAGATACCATTTCTTCGTTTCATTTAACTGCAAGTGCCTTCATCATGAAATAACGGAACGGCGCATTTCTGGCTTAACTTCGTTCCTTTCTGGATACTTGTCGTGCCGTTTTCGCGTTAAAAGTGCAAGAATTTATTTCGACGTTGCGCTTTCTCTTTCTAAAATAATGAATAAAAATGTGAAAACAATTTTTTACAAGACAAAAGTATTTTAAGAGTATAATAATAAAGAGGATTAAAGAGGAATGATTAAATATTTCATTGTAAAATTGAAATACATTTTTTAGATATTACAATTAATTATTAGAATTGCAAAATTATTATATTAAGAATGAAATTTTACATTAAAAAGTTAGACATATTAATGTAATATCTTTATATTTGATTATACATATATTTATATCAAGAATATGAATTCAAGTCAATATTTGTGGATATACAAAAAATTAAAATTAAATTTAAATTAATTGAATATCACTTATTCTAAATTAAGCAAGTTTAAGTTTACCTTAGATGAAGCAAGAGATAGAGCAAGATGGTGGATAACTTAATAAATTTTAATATTTTTACACCAACTTTTAGACTAGTCTCTACAAATATATTCCAAGAATAATGTAATGTTAAGTTACATTATTATCTATCTACTTTATGAAACATACATATTAAAAGTAAAATGTTATTCTTATTGTTAACAAAGATTCTTTTTTCTTGAGAGAAATTTTAAGGATTAAAAATCTTAAATCTAATATATCTAAATACAAACGATAACGCTTGTTGAAAATTTTTCTAATAAACGCTCTTCTAATAAAATTCAATTTCTTATATAGCCAATTCTCATAGATATAAGTTTCGAAAATATTTTCATAATTACTATAAACTGTCAAAATTATACATATACACATATTCACATTAATAATAGATATCATCCTATTATTACAATTTTTTCAGATGATTAGATTCTAAATATATCGAATTTTATCTCAGACAACAACAACAACTACAATAACAACAGCAACAACAACAATTCGCTGTCCAATCTCATGTTTCCTCGTTCGATACCGTTTGAAAAGGAACAATTTTTGCCCGGATCAGCCGTCTAATACGGCTCTTAGCGATCGAGCAACCTCAGTTTACGCTCGATGCAAGGATTTCTCTGGTCTCTGTTGGCTCGTCTTTCCCTCCCCTCCCCCCCTCTCGTTCGGTGTGCACGTAGAAGCCGCGAGCTAATCCCTCGACAA
>NW_006263570.1:741123-745484 GCF_000469605.1 Apis dorsata
ATCGAGTATCGATCGCTTATTCTCTTTGACGTGCCGGCCGCTATCTCTTGGCTGCACACTCGACCACGATAAGAGCTCGAGTTTACTCACGAGCTCGACCAAAAATGCTCGTTGCATAGTCTTCTTCGACATTGTCATTTCCTTTCCCCCTTCGTCTTTCCTCGCTCTTCTACATCGAATCCCGTACGAGATTGACGAGAGGTATTGCGATACGTAATCGTTAATGGTGGACGCTTCTTGTCGGAATTTTCTGCTGTTTAAAGAAGATTTCAGAGACGGTTCGACCGTTTTAAGTTAATTTCAAGAGGAAATCCTTTTTGAATAAGATATGAAAAGATGGTATTGGACAATACGGATTATGTTGCAAAGGGAATTATTGATTGTTGATCGATTTTCGGGAAACAACGTGCGGATTAAGAGTTACCAGGAGAGGATTTAATGCAGAATGGTTTGAAGATAGTGGTTTAAAGTTGTTCAATAGAGAATAGGAAATAAAATTTCCTATTTGAATTAATTATTTTGTCCAATTCCAGCATTAATCGATCGAAAAGAATTCTTCTTCAATTACGTATGACGATATAATTAATCATATGATACATGATTAAACAGTTCAAAACGATTTCGATGAATTTTGATAGACGGTTTCTAGACTTTTAGACTTTTAGACTTTTAGAATTCTGTATTACAGAGATGGATACAGAACTTGTCGTTTTATATAACAAGACATTGTCTTGTTATTTTTAATTCCAATTCCATTCAACGAATAAATTTACAAACGATTAATTTGTTTCTCAATTTCTATCTTTTAGAAAATCTACGTTAAATTGATACTTATTGACACTTGTGTTTTTAATTAAATTCGACAGAATCAGCGATTATTTTAACACGAATCAATTATAAATCTGTAATAATTGTAAGTTAAAGTTAAAAAAAGAAAATGAAAATAAATTTTCCTGAAAATGGGACAAATATTAGATTTTAACATAGTTTGATGAGGAAGCTCGGGCAAAACAATAGAATGTACGGCAAAAAGCGGAAACATCGGAGTTATTCGTACATCCCGTGCAATTACAGAGGAAATCCGGGGAAGTCCTGAACGGACGAGAAATGGCAGAAGCGTTCACCTGCTGGGGCTGCATAATTTGGCGGCATAAATTAATACGTCCCTGGAAATCTCAGGTCTCCGACACAATTAGGCGGAGATTAATTAAACCCATTTCACATCTCAACGGACTTGCCCTCCCTTTCTCGCTATCCCTTTTCGTCTTCGTTCTTTCCATACCTTTATCTCGTTCGTTCTTTGTCCTTATTCCGATTGTGCTGTACGCCATTCTTTTTTTATTGTGTCGCAGATTTTTCTTTCTCGCTTTCATTTTTTCTGTTACGCTTTCCTCAGGAAATTAGATCAACGAATCCGATAAATTTGTGAACAAGATCACCTGATTACAGTGAAAAGTCAAAGATGTGTAGATGTTGCTTTTAAAAAGTTTGTTACTATGTTTATATTTCTGTTTTAATAAGAGTAGTAGAACGAATAATTTTCGTTATATTATTTTTTTAGTATTTCTGAGTGATGTACATTTGAAAATAGTTAATACATTCCAGTTAGGAGCTCGTTGACAGTCATGAAAAACCTTGTGTCTTAAACCCAAACAGTAAAGCATACTTACTTATTAAGCATACTTTTAAAAATACTTTTTTCTTTATGATCATTATAGTGTTAAAGTTACTTTATAATCATTTCAAACTTTCCTTTGAGAAATCTGAAGTATTCAATGATTACATATTTATTTAATGGGATAAATAAAAATTGGGCAATTTTAATTATTTACAAAATTCAATTGTTATCAACAATGTTATATTCGCTAAAAAGTAAATAAAATATTTTGAAAAAAAATCTTATGGAATTAAGAATTATATCAATTTATTTAGTAAATTCTATTGATTCAAAATTGTTAAAATATATAATAATGTAACAAAGAAGACACAGAAAAAAAAAGGGAGCATTAATCTCACAAAAATTATTTTTTACATGCAAAGTCTGATTAAAAGACAATTTTCTTCTCTATTTCCTTTTGTTAAAAAGTAATTATTAAGATTCTGGTCCTTTCATCTCGCATTAAAAATCGCTGTTCCACTTTTTTGAAATTACCTCGATCCAGATACCACTCATCCACCCAAAGTGATCGATATTTGTCATTAATCAACCTTCTAAATTTTCACCAGTCCGTCATCATCTTCGACAAGGAACAGTTTGACGTTTACATTAAACCATTATACTTCAAGACACGAGCTTTTATTATCAGCTGACGAAAGTAGAAAGGGGTAAGGGATAACGAAACGGTGAGGGAAGTCGTGTCTTCATCTCCGTCACCCTTACCACCGAGTATGTAAATTCGCGATAATAGCAGGGGATGCTTCATCCCCTAACCCGGCCTTAACTCGGCCTTTATGAGTTAATAACTTGGGTTATCGAGAAATTCGCCTTGACTAGCTCCATCCCCTTCTTCCTCGGCTCGCGTGCGCGCGATCTTGCAAGAATTTCGAACAATCCTCGACGCCGAGGCCGAATACCGAGCGGCATTCAACGGTTAATGGCCGTCTTCCGGCGTGATTTCAACCAGACGTGGCGCGAATTTACCGTGGAAAATTAATAATCGAAGCATCAATGATATCGAGATCATTGACGAGTAAAATTCTTAACGATTGTACAGGAATAAGAGTTATCCAGTAGTCGCCCAATAAATTGGTTTTGATCAACAGATGAATTTCTATCGATTAATAAATGAATATATATGTATTGGTATATGAATTGAAGAAAAAGTGTGATATTTAATGAAATAGTGAAAATTAATGTTAACAAATATATATAATGTGAAAATGAGAATATTGGCTTAGATCTGAAGTATTATTTTTAATCAAGATGTAAATAAGTATATGAAATCTCGGGTTATAATTAATTAATGATTGTTTAATATAAAAATATAAAAATTTATCTTTCCTTTGAAGAATATTCAAATTCGTTAGATTATTATTATTATTTGCCATATTTAGATACTACTCAATTTTTATATTTTATTATTAGAAAATTGCTTAATGTAAAGGTTGATCGATGATGAAAAATAAGCTATATTTAAAGGATAGTTAAAATTACAATTGCATATTTAAAGCAAATATGAATATTTTAAAAAATATTTTGTTTATATTAACAAGATATTAAAATACATATAACAGTTTATACAGCTACGATATATAATTTACAGAATAAACTATCTGAATATTTAAATGAATTCTGTGTGCCTGATAATATGATTGAACTTTTACAAATTCAGTTTTTTATTTTACATAAAATTCCACGGTTTCAACATTTTATTCTCATTAGCTTTAATCATCCTTTGAAAGTTACTCCTGATTTAAATGTATATATAAACATTCTACAATAAGATAAAGATATGTCGTATTCAGTTTATCAGAATTTACAGAATTTACAGAACTCTAAAAAGAATTTACGCAACGAAACTTTGAGTACTCGTGTACCTTTTAAAAATTCTCTCTGACATGATTTCCATATTTAATAACAATATTAATGATCAAGTCCCAATTACATTATATTATATTCGATTCAACGACCAGTTACCACCATCATTTCCACGCTGATAACCATTGTACGAAATTCATTTTTTTCTCTTCAAGATTTCGTTCACGTAACTCGTCGAAACAAAATCAACTGAAATCCAAAAATCCAGGAAAATCAATCCGATGATTGAATTGCAAAACAATCTATCTCAAACTGTTTATCAGGACAGAAAATCCAAGGAAAATCCCAGAGATATATCGAATCGAATACAAAGAAAAGAAACAAAAAAACGTAAAATAAAATAGAATCAAATCAAATCAAAATCTATTCAAAGACGAAATCACATTTATCAAACATTTATCAATACGAAATTCAAGGCGCGCAAAAATCAAAACATAAGACGACGTCCGTGGCGTGTATCGTCAAAATAATTAAATTAAGAAGCGTTCAGAAACACAACGAGCTCTATGATGCAAACGAAAGATTTGATGTCCCGAAAGATTCGTGGAATACACGGGGATAAACGGCCCCTTTGCCCGCCGTTTAATCAATAAAAAAAGGGATCATCGATTCGATCGGGAAATTGCGGAAATCTCGCAATTTCACGGCGCTCGGCCAAACCTCGGGCCTAGCGCACACGCGTCAATATTTGAGAGAAAATTGAAAAGGGTTAATTAGCGAACCGGCCACGCTGTGACGTATCCAGTTTGCGGCCAGGATTTGCACGTGCTGTTCGGCCAATTTGTACAAGAGAAAGGGGGATGGGGAGGGGGAGTGGAGCGGG
>NW_006263570.1:745843-747113 GCF_000469605.1 Apis dorsata
AATAGACATGTGGATCGAATCGCATTGTGAACCAAAATTTGTGCAGGACGGGTTATTCGTAACGGTATTAAAGAATTATTCGAGAGACATGAATATCTTTCTTGGCACTTGATATTTGCGCCGCTAAATATTGCGGTAACGTTCGAAAATTTATGCTTTTGGCCTTGGTTCCCTATTAAATGTAAATTTAAATGTAAATTCATCGATATATACATATTTTTGTATAAGAGTAATAATAAAGTCGTGTGATTAATAATTAACGAAGGAGGAAGTGAAATTTTGTTAAAAATTTATTACATCGCGACATTTTTATGTTATATTATACGTCGAAAATAAGTCTGAGCATTGTAAGTGCGTGTATATTTCCAGAGAAATTTATTAATAACCCACATTTGTTGCTATTTTGTAATAGAAAAAGAAAGATATAAGAAATATGTAAAAAATATTTTGTTCATTCCACTCTATTCTTTTTTGTAATTCTTGCATTTTTTAAAAATTGTTTGGAATTATTTGCTTCAATTTAGTTAGTATTATTAATGTGTAAATATTTCATAACACTATATTAAATATAAATCACCAAATGTAAATGTGAAACGTTTCTTTATTTAATGAAATTGATAGATTAACAATCATTTTTCTTTTAAACTTTGTTTAAAAAAAATCGACTAATGTATAAAACAGAATTTACAAATATCACAGAAATAGATGAATATTAATTAATCACAATATTAACAAATATTAACAAAGAATTAAAGTAATGCATTTTTTGTTCGAAAATCGTATTTATCATTTGAATTGTCAAACTTCTTAAAAAGGAACCTCCCTTTGAATTTCCATAAAATTTAAAAAGAAAAAGGTAATTTTTCTTTTCTATTTTATGAAAAAAACCATAAATAGTTTTAATAGTTTTAAATAATTTTTCGTTCGTTCCTTTAATTCCTATGAAATAATCTATATTTGAAATGAACAAGACATTACCGTTTGTCTTCGAGATACATTCGACGACAATCGGCCAACCGTCTGAATACAATGTGTCCCAGTCTGTTCCCGTCTTTGAGACGGGATGGCCGAAATTACCCCTCGCGCTCTACTTGACCGATATTCGTAAGATAGAAAGAGAAACGAGTCGCAAATAGACACGTGGATCGCGTTACGTTGCTGGCCAAAATTTATAACACAGTGTATTATCCGCTCGAGCATAAACAGAACCGCAGCCTGGTGGCCGTTATGCTTGATACGAAACGGTATTTACGAGGCGCCCGCCATTCCC
>NW_006263570.1:747411-750332 GCF_000469605.1 Apis dorsata
CTTTCCGTTTCGTTTGCGCGCCAATCGATAAGCTGCGCCGGTTCCCAGGATTTACGGCGTAGACGATTTCGCCCTGAACGATCGCCGCGGACAAAGCGTTGCTCCCGCGCAATGGACGAATATTTCGAATCGCTCGACTAATGAATTCCGCGCGAATTTTTCCCTCGGATTCCTAGCACCGCGAGGGATTCTCGATTCCTCTTGTTTGTTACGCCTTTGTTTCAGATTTTTTCCTCTCTCTTTCCGCCACTGTTCGCCGATGAAATTTTTCCACGAGGTATTTCTCTCCTCCGGAAAATCCTCCCGATAATTTTCGATCCCGATCGTGGATCGATGTTGGTTGTTTCGTAAGATTTGCGAATGTTTTTTGTACATTTATAAACGAGAGATTTTGGAAAAGAGTTTTTTTTGATCAGAAAATAATCTCACTATAAGACGAATGTTTTGCAATTTGTAGTTTAATTTTTTAATTTCTTGCTTAATTTCGATTTAATAAAAATAGATTATAATACGATTGTTCGAACTTCAATTAATCAGAGAACTGTCGAATAGAAATTATTTAAAATATTTTAAAATTCGCGTATGATAACAAATAATTAAAACTCATTAGAGCGAGAGAAATTTAAAGAGTCAAGTTTTAATCGCGAGAAATTGAAAAATATAAATAAAGGAATAATAATCGGAATAATATCAGATACCAAATCTAATTTATCTCTTCTGATCTAATTTTCCCAACCCATATTTCATTTTCATTTATATACAACGAATCGCAAACGCAAATTAAAAATCCAAATCTCCCAAGCTAAATATTCGTGGAAATTAATACCACGACAAATTTATTCATGCCAGACATTATACATCCTATGATTTATGAATCCACCACAGCTGTCTCATCACTCACGAATCGAGCGAGCGAACGTCCCTCTTATTCCCTCGAATTCCATCTCAATTTCTACGTTCGAACATCCAACATCCTCTTCAAAAAAAAAAAAGAAAGAAAGAAAGAAAGAAAAAAGACGAAATCCCTCGATAAAAGATAAAAAAAAAAAAATAAAAAGCGAAGAGAATAAAAAATATAAGTATATATACATATATATATACACGACCGGATATTTACGAGGAATATTACGAGAGGGGTGGAAGCCGGCCATACGTCCCGATTCAGGATTTAAGAGAGGCCGGCCAGGGCCGTATATATACGCGCATAAACGCGCCAGGCGAAATTCCATTATCGGCTAGCGGCGATAAATATTATAAATTGGGGTGGTTGCTGTCGTTTCCCTCTCCACCACCGAAACACCACCCTCCCCCCTCCCTCCTCGATTCCCTTTCTTCGTCCACTCTTCTTTCGCTCTCCCAACCCGGTTTTTCGAAACCTATCCCCCCTTCCTCCGCGTCTGCCGCTTCTTTCCGCGCTCCCTCGCAAAGCCACCCCCCGCGAGGAGGACTCGCTACTGAGCCAGCGAATATATATCCTTCGTTCGCCCACCCTTCCACCCTTTTTTAAGCTCCCTCGCGATAAATCTAGCCCACGAAAGGGGGATGGTTTAAGCGATTTTAACGGCACGGGGAGGATGGTCCGCGCTATATTGGGTATCGCAGATACCCAACTCTATTCCTTTCCCTCCCCGTCTCCTTTTTCTTCTTCTTCTTCTTCTTTGTTTCCTTTCCTCTTTTCTCTCCCCCTCCTTTCGTTCCCTTAGCTTGTTTTTCTTTTGCCTTCACGTTTCTCGATTACGGTTCGATTCTTCGAATCGAAATACACTCTCGAGACAGGGTATTTCGATAGAAATAGGGAGGAAAGAGGAGTAAGATGAGGAGGAGGAGGAGGAGGAGGAGGTATCCTCTCGTGTACCCGCAGACGAGGCGGGTTTTGCGGAAACAGACGAGCAGAGCGCGAGCGGGATCGAAATGCTTTGATGACAACGGAGCGGAGTGCTTGTCGAACGCTTGGGTTTCGGATTGATGGTTTTGGAAGTGTGGGGCGCAATGTTGCGGAAAGGGGACGTTTGTGGCGGATGGTAGGCTCAACAGGCTTTTTATCGTGAGAATGGAGAATTCTTGGCCGCAACTATCTTTCGCATCCCCGAGGCGGATGTTCTGGGGTTTGCGACTGATTTGTAGGATAATGGTTCTTTGAAGAGAGTTGGAAAAAATTATTTTAACAAAAGAGAGTGAATTTTTAATTGATTTATTAACACGCACGATATATTCTTTTCTATTATTTGATGGAAATAATCGCGAATATCGATACATTATTAATTGAGAAAATATGAAATAAAATTTTGCATGAATTGTTATGAAGTAGGATAAAATGTTAAATTTTTATGATTATGACAAAAGTAAAAGTTATAATTTTATGAAAATGATTTTAAATATTGGGATAAAGAATCTATAAAACTAAGAATCTTACATCAAGATGTCAAATTTAAAACACACGAATGATTTTTCTGTACTAATTACTCAAAATTATAAAAATTATTAGATTTGTATTATTATTATTTCTTTTTAATCAATCTTACTTAAAATTTCATGTTGTTCGATTTTCTTACACTCGAATCGCATTATAATAGATCCATTAATTATTTCAATCGAAAAAATATAATTCTAATTTGTTCTTTTCAATTTTTTCCTCATTTTCATTTTTTTTTAATTAAATCGATACGAAAAAAAATCGTCCCAAATTCATTAAATTAAAGTCCAAAGAATTGAACGGTCTATCATATACGCCTTCCACGCGGGGATGTTAAAAAGAGGAAAAGTACCAAATAGCCTTGTTTAATAATGCCTCGCGCGTCAGAGCCGCGGGAAAATGGAATTGTTCGTGAAAATGAAACGCGGAGGAAGAAAAGGCATCGGGTGAGCTTCTTCGCGTGAAGCCTAACTAAAAAAAAAAAAAAAAAAAAAAAAAAAAAAAAAAA
>NW_006263570.1:750347-750561 GCF_000469605.1 Apis dorsata
TCAGATACAATTGCCGGTTTGATTCCACAAAGAGGGATCGTTGATCAAAGGTAACGGGGGAACAAAAGACCATCCGCATTGTCCTTCTATGTTAATTAATTTAATTAGGGAACGAAACGCGGATTAAATCAAGATACGAGTCTTTGTCGGGAAGTCAGGCTGTATTTTTCGAAACTTCTCTCTCTCTCTCTCTCTCTTTCTCTCTCTCTCTCTC
>NW_006263570.1:750588-755405 GCF_000469605.1 Apis dorsata
CTCGAATGCTGAAAACGAATGGAATGTCATTATCGATGCGCTAATTATCTCTATTGTTATGATGTTAATGAAATTATCTATTCGATTTTCTTATAATCGATTTTAATTATTTATATATTATTTTTTATGTTTTTATTATTATTTTTTAAGTTTATTTAATGACAAATAATGAATTAATTTGTGAATAAAAAAAAGAAAAATTCCTACACAATTTCAAAAATTATCCTTTTAGATTTTCATCGTGATCTCGTCATCATAGTCGTCATCATACTCCCCATGAGTATCGACATCGATGAATTAAGCTCTGAATGAATTATTGTGAATTAATTATATAATTATTTAAAAAAATTTAGGAGAATGTTTGTGCATCTTGGAAATGTTTATTTTATTTGCAATAACATCAGTGAGATTTTATATTTAATAATATAAGATGTTTATAATAGAAGATGCGTAATGTTATTGTCATCATACTATAATAAATTTGATCATTGAAGTTAATACTAAATAAATTAAATATAGGTACGTCATAGCTGGAAGAGATTAAGAACTATGATTTAACAACCGTAATGATTAATTATATCTGTAGATGATGCTGCTCAAATATATACACTTAAGAAAATCAATTAAGAAAACAATTAATTATCTTCATCTTTAGATAAACTGCTTATCTATCTTTCGAAGTGAATGCTTTCCATTTCTCTTATATTGGACATGATTTATTTACAAACTTATCCATAGTGTTTTCAACTTTCTTCAATTTTCTCATTAACGAAATGATCACGATAATATTTAAGCAAGAGTTACAAGTTAGTCGATTTATATCAAAGTTTCGATCGAAATTTTATAATCATTAAATTGTCAAATTTGCATATTTCTATACTTTGAATACTTATGATTTATATTATTATTATATTACTTCATCTTACCATATTTCGAGGATAAACATCGATCCACAATAAACGTAATAATTTCTCAATTATAAATATTCGACACCATCAACAATCCAACTTAAAACATTGTTATCCTCAGTTTCTTTCTCCAAAAAGAAAAAAAAAAAAGAAAAAAATTCCTATACAGTTTCACTCTAGAATTATCCCTCTACCTTAGATCTTCTCATCGTGATCTCGTCATCATAGTCTCACCTCATCCCCCTCGAGTATCGACATCGATGAATTAAGCTCTGATACTTATTTTCCCTCTACTTGATTGATAGCGCCGTGGAAGGGAACGATAGTGGACGTTAACGATTCTCTCCATCTTCCCGCAATATATTCCAGAGCCGGTTGATAAAAAGCCGAACTATCTATCGCCAGACCTGCCTTGCTTCCCCTCCTCCCTATCTCGATCCTCGATTTTGCGCCATCCGCCTCGGCACCGTATCCATTTACCACCGCCCTGGAACGTCAAGCGTGGCTTTTTACAAGGACAAACGCCAACACACGTTTATGACTTCAGATTGTTTCTTGTCTAGCACTCACGATTCTGTTTAATTCACTGGCTGGTGAGTGGTTCTTGCGGGATATAAGGGGAAAAAACAATTGGGTTAGTCGTGATATTATCAACGTAGAGTAAGTTTCTTCGTTTTGAATTCGGTTTAAATGAAACCCAGAAGGGAAAGAAGTTATTATATATCGATATTAGAAGCAAATTGGAATATTTTATGCTTAACCTGTTATGGAAATTATTTTTATCGTTTCGAGTTAGTTAGTTGAGAGTGGATTAATAGAAATTGATTATTGGAATTTTTGGTTGTTAATTTTATTATTGTTTTGTTAATAATAGTTCAAAGGAAATTTTAAAATAAAGAAGAGGAGGGATAGAAATATTTGATTTTTCATAAAAGAAAAGAGTTCTGTTTATGAAAGTTTTAAAATTGGATGGATTCATCGTCATTAGAAGTCATCTTCATCATAAGAAAATTCTTATATCGCGTGTATGTATTTTAATGTCTCGTCGATCAAACTATTTATTTTATAAATAAAGAAAATAAAGAGGATTGATATTGAACCTATGAGAAAGTGAATAAAACAAAGGACGAAAGGGGTTTTAAAATCTATATTCGAAATATTCGTTATCCTCAAAGCCAGAAACGTGTACTGAGTTTAGCTCCAGGCAAACTTCCGTAGTCCAGCGGTTTTGAATAGCATGGCCTTCCGGCTGGTTTTCAACACGTATCCAGTCACAAGATGTTGTGAAACTCTCTGAGACTGACAACCAGTCGACGACAAATTGTTTTCGTTCCATTTGCAATTACCACGTAAATTATTGACAGGTGTTAATTCATTGATTAACCATTTAGAGATTAATAATAATAATAATTTTTACATAAATTGTTACAATTTTTCTAACCATTTTGAAAATTCAATTTTTAATCAATTCATAAGAATTTTACCTTATCGTTCATTTTCATTATTGATATTGATTAACTCGATAACTCGAGTTTTAACAACTTTTCTTTTGTAATATAAACGTGTCTGTAGATTGATATTGGAAAATTTCTTTGATTGAATTAGTTCACGGAGTAGTAGAAATGGGAATGTTTCTTTATTGAAGTTTTCTTTGAAGTCTGATTCTTTGAATTTTGGAACTTTCCTCCGGAATATTCGATTTGAAAGCTTTTCTCTAATTTTGGAAGCTTTATTCGAATTTTCGAATTCTTGCTTTCGAATTTTATATCGTCAAATTTTAACAATTTTTTTCCAAATTTTGAAGTTAAATTATCTATAAATTCATATTGATCGATAAGATGTTTCTATTTATCAATTAAATTTATATTATTCTTGTCCTCAAAATTTAAATTACTGACGATTTCTTTCATTTGAATTCATCAATGATCGATTAGCATATCATTGCAATAATTATCCCATTTTGTAACAAACATTATATATCCTTAAAAATATTTTTATATTATCATATCGTAGACGAAGATGTATTTTTAGATACTTTTTTATATGCACAAACCTTTCCGTTTTGGCGGAGTGTATTGAAAATAAACAGCGATTTGAAATTGAATCGGAGCAAATAAACGTTCTGTTGTTTACTCAAGTGAAAAGGATTCTTCGTATAACGCAACGATCCATGGCCCATGTAGTAGGGGGTGAAATATATGTTACCGCAAAAGGTGCAACGAAACGATAAATATCCATCAAATACTTTACTTTTACTGAATATTTAAAAATGTATTCTCCAATATTTTCCCTCTATTTTTTTATTATAATCAATATTAGCTTTCATATTGGTCTACGATTTATAATATTTATTATAACTTTACGAATTTTTATTACTCGAAATATATAATATTTATACGACTCTTGAATAAATTAAATTTCGATTATAAAAAAATTTTTAATTGTCCTTTCTATTGAATATCTTCTGTGATAGAATATATATCACATAATTTAACTTTCAACTTGAAATCTATTCCAATTTTTATTTTAATTTTAATTTCATATCTATACTAAATTTATTCTATTTTTATTTCTGAAAAAAACAATACAAATTTCGAAATTTTACATTCTATTCTAATTTTTATTCCAAATTTAATCACAAATGTATTCTAAAAATACTTCAAAACGATATTCCAAAAATTCAAATTTTTATCATAGATATTTAAAAACTCATTTTCACCAAATTATATCATTATATCGTTTTTAATTTTATTTTTCAATTATCCACACGATATGCTTTTCTTGTTTCACATTCGACTTAAGAAAAGTCTTCTTTCATCCCTTATTTTTACCATTGCTTCGTCGAGACGAGAGAAAGAAGAATATCGCGGCCGATATTATTTTTCTTCCTGGAAGATGTGTTTGCTTGTATAAGCGACATTGCGGAAGTAGCAAGATTGCTTTGTGCTCGACCGGTGGAAATAACGTTTTCGAAAATATTTACTTTCTGCGTGAAATGATGCGAGTTATAAAATTTAATTTCATGCTTTCGCGTTTTTCTCAAACTTTTTATTTCTCTTTTATCAATGTACGAAGAAATAGTGAGATGAGAAGAAATATTATTACTTTCAGCATTAGCAAATAGGAGTTGTTTAACTTGAATAAAATTTGAATGTTTGTCTTTCAAAAAATAATCTTAAAAATTAATTTTTAATTTTTATTCAGAAGATAGTATAAAATAGAAATACTTTTTATTATAATCAATATTTTATAATGAGTTTTTCCTTAAATAATTGCTAACTTTTTAATAAACTCAATAATACATATTTCTATAGTTGTGTCTGTGTATAGAATTATTTTTGATGAAATTATACGAACAATTTTATTCCTTTTATATTATTTTTAATATAAATATATGAGAAGTAGTTGAAATAAATATATTTTTACTTTAAATATATCTAAGTAGTTTCAACAATAAAAATTTTTCACGGGATAATAGAGCATTGAAATTTAAATATTTTATAATTATTATAATTCTTTTATCATTACGAAATTATATTTAAAGAATATAATATTGCAACTTCAAGACTTAATTTTGCGTCCTCAAAGTGACATCTTCGACATATTATAACTCAACATATATATATTCTATATTTTAATAATACAATTTATATCAAATTCGAATTGCAAACTATTATTATACAAATAACTTAAATACCTTCTCTTTGAATGACGAACCATCTCTCTACAATAACTATCCCACGAAACTTTTAATCGCGTTATCTCACAGTCTTCATCATTTCCACGGGGTAAAAATATCACGCACCTTTTTCCCCCTTGCACGTTCCTTCGTTTTTATTTCACCCTCGATGTGCGTGTTTTTCACGGGCACGCGGGTGCTCGTGGTTATTTTTACAGGTCGTAAAAAAA
>NW_006263570.1:755574-760507 GCF_000469605.1 Apis dorsata
GATTCGAGCGGGAAACTTTGAAATTTTTGTTCCACGGATGTTCGAGAATCAGCGCGGATTAAAAATTAAACGCGAAAGAGCGGCCACAGTGATGATAAAAAGAACCGTGGGTATGGGGGGAGGAGGAAGGGATGAAAACGTAAAGGGGAATTAAAAATATAAGTGCTCTTTGTAAAAGAAAGTCGAGCCTCTTTCTCTCTCTCTCTCTCTCTCTTTCTCTTTCTCTCTGTAAAAGTAAGCGGCTGGCGTAGGAAAAAGGAAAAGAAGGAGGAAGGGTTGCCACGGATAAATACACAGGAACGCACGGAAAATACGTTTTCGCGCGTCTGTTCACAAAGAACGTGGATCTGAATGGGGAAGCTTGAACAGTTTTTTAAATTGCATCGCTAACACCCTGGTGGAAAGAATATCTTTGTCGGTATTCTTTATTCGATTTTTTGAGAGATACATAAATATATGCATATTTTTCCTTATTGCTCGTACTAAACTTTGGAATACTGTTTTTTCAATTTTTTTGAATTGTGATATCCTCTTCCGATATTCAAATAATTTTTTATCATCACAAAATGATAGTTGTAACGATAATAATTTTAAGTTAAGTAATGAAAGAATTTTGATTCGTGATAATTGTAAAAATTAAGTAATTATTGTTGTAATAAATAAGCGATAACAGAGATTTCTTGACACTTTTTTTTGAAGGAAAAGTTTTTATAAATAAATAGTATATACTTTTTCTTAAAATCAATACGATCTACCGTATTTCTCTTTTGATATATATTTTAATTTGATGTATATTAAATTAATACATAACTTTTACATTGATGATAAAATTTAATTGAAATTTATGTTATTTATATAAAACTTTATGTATAAATCGATAGAAAGAAAATATTTTGTATGAATATTTCTTTTTTAAAAAAAATAATATTTCTAAGCCAGTAATATTAATTTTAAAATATTACTAAATTTGATACATAGAATTTCTTTAAAGAACAGTTACATCATATGCACACATTCGTATATATTTTCAAAACAAAATATATAAATAACTCGCGCATAACATAACCTCAAATATACAACTATTCTTCAATTCTACTAAATTTTAATATATAATTTAAAAAAGAAGTTTTAGACTATCATTTACTCGACCAACATCATTACGATTAATTATATTTAAGTCAATATCTCGATGTACGAACATAACCTAAATTCACAACGGCGCGAAATTCAAAAATGGCACAGGAACCGTGCAGATATCATTAGCAATAAAATCAACTTTGCGATAAATTTTAAATCAAAGAAATGCCTCTCTATCATCACATCGTCTCATGAGACGAAACCACATCGATCCAAGAATAAAAATCTCTGTCTGAATCGTGGCGACGATCATTTCGACGTGAAATGAGAACGTCTGACGAGTCGTTAGATTAGAAACACATTACCGCATTGAAACGGAAAGATTCTCATCGCGATACCTAGCTGGAATGCATATCGTACTTGGAATTTTCCGCATCCACATATTTGCAACACGCATTAAGCGAGCCAGTGTGCATCTGCAGCGCGGGATGATGGCCCACTTCAGAAATATGCGTGCTCCTACTCCAGTCGTACTCCAACACACACGTGTACCTGATGTGCATTCATTCAGAGTCGGAAGAGACTCTTCCATCCACGTGTCTTTTTATACGTTTAATTGCGTAGATGCATCGTGAATGGAGTTTGCCGGAGATACTCGACGTTGAGATGATCGATATCTGGATGAAAACTGGTAGCATAATGATGCGAACATTTTTATATGGGAATAATGATCAAGATTTTTTCTTTGATTGGTAAATTGTTAGCAAAGTATCTAATTATATTTAAGAATTGTTAAATTGTAGTTTAATCTACATTTCTAACAGTAAAAAAATATTTATTATTTCAATCATTTTCTTCGATGTTGCTTGATCTTGTTCGAAGTCAGTACATATGTAACGGTATCATCGTGTGCTCTGTGATTGGTCAGTGTTTTTTATTAATAACTGTATGACAAAGTTGAAATGAAAGTTTTTACATAGGAAATTTTACTTAAAATTATCTCAGGAATTAGTTCTTTAGTTAATCGATATCGTTTTATATTTTTGAAACGTGTTTATTCAAAGAAATTTATTTTTTTTTCGTTATTTATCGTTGAAAATAGTTTTTGTAAATAAATTTTGTTTTTGCAAGTTTCTGTTATAAAAGTAACAGGAAAAAGTAATAAAGATTTGAAGTTATGAGTAAAACCTTAATATCAGATTAAGAGTTAATCAAAATATTTGAAAATTATAAATTATAAAATTATAAAAGTGAATTTTGATTCATTCTATTTTCAACATTGATTATTTAAAATTCTATTATATTTTATCTTTGTTAAAAGTTTTTGTGAAATCTCGTGTCTATTTGCAATCATTGAATAATATTAATTTTAAAAATATAGATATATAGAACTAACTGTGTTATATTTAAAATTTTCGATTTTTAAAGATTAAAAATTTCTTTTTTATGCATTCATTATATTTTTCTTTATCTATATTTTCACGTTCCTTCTATTTCGCAATCCATTTCACAGTTACATTATCAAGTTCGTACAGTTATAAAAATACGAATAGGTTCTTCTTTTCAATGTGTATCACGAAATGATTAATTTCGACTTCAGTGACACATGATATTTTCTGTGGACTAATCAAAATTTACGTTCTATAGCTGATTTTTTATCACTCTATTACAAATTTCACGGAAAACTTCGTGCAAGCCAAATATACTCGTCGATTGAAACCTTTATACCGTTCTCTCCTTTCTGAATATTGCATTTCACGTATATACGCGTACACGTATCAACGATGTTTTGTTCGCATTTTAATTGGATATGTAGATATGTATAAGATATAATCCAGTTTATTAAATCCTGAAAGTTATAGAAAGATATTTAAAAGATATTGCATATGACGAGCAAAATAATTAATATTTGAAAAGAATTCAAATAAATATTCATTCTATACTTTTTATTTATTTATTCGATATTTTAAAGTCATTCATCATTATTGAAATAAGAAATGAAAGATATATAAATAAGAAATTGAAATTTGAGAAAAATTTACTCATAAAATTTCATACATAATAATATGAATTAATAATATGGAAATCTGTGACATTTTGAGACAAAATTGAACCTAATATTAATGTTTGTATAAATTGTAAATTATTTATGAAACAAACAGCAAGTTTTACTATATTATTTTTTGTAAAAATAGATTTTAAATTTCTCATTTTTAAAATTTATTGAAATTATTTTAAATATTGAAAATTCCTTCTCTTTATACTTCTTTTTTTGAATTCTTTTTATTAATGACAAATGTAAATTTAAATTTTTTATATAATTGTTATTATTAGACATATATATATATATATATATATATATATATAGATATAGATATATATTACACATAATAATAGTAATGATAATAATAATATGTAGCATTTTTAAAAATATTAACAATTACTTAATTTTTCAGGTTAAACATTCTATATTTTCATTCTCTATTATTCTCAAAAGATATAAAACAAGTTCCAATTTTTAATATAATTTCAATATAATTTATTACAAATTATTGAATTTTAAATTTTTAAATATTTCTTTGATATTTTCAATACATCTTCCACCATCATTTTCATTATACCTTCGTTATCTAAAATATCATAATTTATGAAACATCGTATTCTATAAATTTCTTCATTTTCGTCAATTTTCAAATAACATAAACTATTCTGCATCTATTAATTCTGTGTATAATATAAAATTAAAAATAAGTTTATTTGCAATCTCTTTTAAAAAAATTGCATAGTATATAAAATTCAGTATCAAGTATTTCAATCCACAGGACAAAACACAATAAACAAATACACAATAGGATACAAATAGATACAAAAGAAACCTGTTATCGATATCTTAAAAATATCGTAATCGTAAAAGTAAACGCTGCAATGTTGTTACGTCCAATCGTTTCGCTTTACACATCTGTTCATACTTTTTAGGAACACTTCAAGAGGGGTTGTTTTTTCTGTTCAGAAAACAGGTCAAGGGACCCGGTATACAACCTCTTTCCACAGTTTACGCATCGTTTTCATTATGCAGCAGTTAAGGTTCACTGCAGCCTTTTATGGGTTCTCGTAAAAGGTACAGCTATATTCACGCCAGAAAACTTTTCACGCGGATTAAATTCCCGCAAGTTTTGCGTTTCGACATCCATTCACTGGGGGACTTTATTCTATTCCTCTTCCCTGTTTTTTTTTTCTCTTCTTCTTTTTTATCATAGTATAGGAAACCGCAACTTTCTGCCCTTCGTTCCTACAGTTTTATGGAAGTTTAATCGATACGGTGAAGTTTACCAAACGTACTACACTGATTATTTTACAGTATCGATGAGACTGCTGGTCTCATTTGAAGTATTTGCAAATACTCTCTATATGTATTTATTTTTCTCTTTACTGTTTAACGTTTTTCATGTTTCGTGAATATCGTATGTATCGTTTTAAACTCTTCACCAGTGGAAAGTTTACTCCGAAAGTGGAATCATGAATCTTTATGATATTGAAATTGAGTGACACTCAATCAAAAAAATTCGATCTATCTTCTCTGTATCCCTGTATAGTCATTCGAAATATTCTTTAAACTTTAAAGTGTATTCACGTGTATTCAAATTTGATGCCAAAAATCAAAGTAAATCTTCTCTGGCAAATATTGATTTTTCATAAGAACGAAAAACGTAACGAAAAATCTAAAATTGTATACCGATGAAAATATTTGTACTTGCGTATCGCAAAGTGAAAATCAGATATAAATTGAAAAATTCTTTTTCATCTTTCACATTTTTCAGGAAATGTTCATTTCCCCTCGATTTTTTTTTTTTTTTTA
>NW_006263570.1:760806-763931 GCF_000469605.1 Apis dorsata
AAATTCTTATCGCAAAAATTTCACTTTTCTCAACTGAAATAATGTATTTTTCGAAGGATGGATATATATTAAAAAAATTAAGAGGAAAAGATTTTTCAACGTCGTGATTCGAAGTTTGCAATAATGATATTGTTTGTTACACAAACTTCGTGTTCCTCTCTCGCGATACATTTATAAACGGGAGCTGTTTTCATTGTCCACGTATTGTGCAAATCTACGAAATGTAAATATCATCGATATTTGGAAAGCCGGATATTTATAGATCTGTCTGTTTGACGTCGAAACATATTTCAGCTGGAAAATCAGTTGACCTTTCGCGGCGGAATCAAACGAACGTAACGCATGAAACGTTCCTTTTCTTCCTCCTTTCCATCTATCGTCGGACGACGTTATCGTTGACTTTTTCTACTTCTAGGTAAAGAAATATCGACATTTCTTCAACTCATAGTTTCTTCTTTAATTGTATGATATCAATTTGAAATTCAAAATTCAAAGTGACCAGTGACTCGAATATATTAGAAGAATTTAACCAATCATAAATTTTGTTTTCTTTATTGAATGTAACAATAGATGCGTAACAGTGTGTATATGAATATATGCAAAGTAAATACATTTATTCGATACGGCTCCATTCGATCCATTAGCTATTAATCTGATTGCACAAATCTCACGAAACGACAGATGTCTCTTCTATCGAATTATAATATGTTACAATATATGCTAATGTTAAAATTATTTTCTTAAGAAATTAAAAATTGATCTCTACCAAAAATTGTAATAAAAAGTACTTCAAAGTTCGGCGTTCTTTTTTTCGGAGAATATTTTTATGAAGAAAATTAAAATAGATTTTGATTAAACAATATAATAATATATTTAAAATAAATTTCAAAATTTATTTGATTTTATTCGAACAAGTCACAATTATAAGTTTTTTATTTCTGAAATTTTTCCACTATGATAATTTTTTTTAATCATGTTTGTACTTTAAAAATTAATGATAATAATAAAAATATATATATATTCCCATTTAACAAAATATTTAGAATTCAGTATTAATTTTACAAAACTTTTTAATGTAGATCAAAACAGGAATTCATTAGAAATTAACTTAGAAAAGGAATATAATTAAATATTTTTTATTTTCTTCAATTGAAAAACATCAATCTTAAAGGATCATAATGTTTGTATGTACATAAATTTCTATAAAAATTCCAAAATTCTTTCTCCGTGGAAAATCAAGTACAAATGGCTCATCTCAAAATTTAATAATCGTTTCTCGAAGGATGAGCAACCAGAAATGGGAACGAGATAAGAGGTGACTAGAGATGGAGATATTTGTAGAGAATAGGTAATTTTGGCCAGTAATTACCAGTCGCTGATAATTCCTTGATTGGTAACGGGAATTAGAGGTGGAATCTAATTATCTGGCATTATCGTTAAATCTGATCACTGACGGACAGTGGTCCCCTGCAGTGGGCTGGCCTTGCTATGTTAAATCCCTGAAGCCAAAATCGATTTCAACGGCGGCGTCGTGAGCCAGATACAATTTCAACGAATCTATTCAAAAGTCCGCCGTTTATTCCTACGACTTCTGTTAGCTCTTCCTCGTGCGGCATAAATTCAATCAATATTTTATCCCGTCGAGTTTCCCGCTGCTATTGCTATTTTTCCACTCTATTACTTAACGTTTCAGTCGTTAAAATTTAGGGCTTAAAAATTGCCTCTCTCGACGTGAAACGTCCATGTAATGCAGAAATATCGCAAAAGAGAGGAAGAATGTAAAATTTATTTAAATGTTAGTTTTAGTAACTTTTACTACGTTTTTTGAAATGATCAAATAAAGTTGGATAATGTCAAAGGAATGTAACCTAGCACCATCTATTGGTTTTAAACAGAAACATTTTCAGTTTAAAAGATGGCGTCGTGTAATCGATGTTGGACTAAAAGAATTTTTGCACAAACAATTGCATCGGTTAAATATATAGAATTAAGAATTTATATTAATTAATTGAATATATCGACATTCGATTGATGTAGAATTTTTTCTTTTCAGTTCTTTTTTAATTAATTTGATTAATTAAAAAAAAGTTACATTCATTTTATTAATGTACACGGAATACAGCAAAACTTAGTGTAATTTATCTTAGATAACTTTATATAAAATTCAAATATTATTATTAGATATATGTTAGATAGTTTCACAGACTAAAATAAGAAAAAATCATACAGATTGATTGACTACAATGCGATGCAAATTAAAATATTTATATTATTAATAAAATAAAATTTTTTTTTGGAAAGGATTATTTTTTTTAAAAAAGAGAATTTATTATACAAAAATAAAAATATATAAAAAATACATTAAGCTAACAAATATAATAACAAAAATAATAAAAACAGCATTGTTGGTTTTAAACTAATTTTTCTTTAATTTTCTCATCTGTCACTAATTTATTATCATTCGTTTTTTCCAACTTTCCTTTCTTTTGATAGCATTTTTATTTTACATGTTTCTAAATTTCGCAATATTCTCAATTTATTTAAAAAAAATCTGTGAAATTCTCGAATATTCCAATTCGTCGTCAATTTCAACGGAAGAAATAGGCGGAAAAAGTTAATATTTCCGTCATAATTTTTCAAACGACAACGAAGAAAATAGAAGACGAGGAAATTAGATTCGTCAATGGGGGCAATTTCGTCTACGCTCCTTTGTCCCCTGGAATTCGTAAACAAACTTGAAACGACAAATGAAGCCTTCGCGAGAGGTCGGCCACCACCGACAATTATTTCTCATGCATTATTTATTTCGACCGCTGCACGGAGGGGGCAGGGTTGGCGCATTTTCAGCGTTCCTGCATTTTTGCAGGTCGCGGCTTAATGCGGTAGAACACGTGAAAAATTGTCGTCGCATACCTTGCCACGGCGTGGACCACCACGGTGTTTTGCATAGCCTGTAAAATGCTCGAAGAGCCGGATAATTAAGACCACGGCGAGGAAAATACAAGTTTTTTTTCGCTCTTCCTCTTTAATTAGAGGCTTCTCTCGTGAACGATATAATGACATATTAGGTTGGCACGTATTGAAATTATTGTTTTCATATTGAATAAAAATTCGTATTGTCCGAT
>NW_006263570.1:764226-769679 GCF_000469605.1 Apis dorsata
ACAAAGTTTCGATATACGTATAAATAAATGATTTGTTTTTTATATTTTATAACGTCGAATTTATAATCAATAATAATATTCCAATTCCAATTTTGAAACATCCTGTATATTTCTTAACCACTGAATTAAAATTTACTAATATTATTGCATAATTTGGAAACAAATAAACCAAAATTATGAAGAAATATATAATTCCAATATATAAAGTTCAATTAAATAAATCCTTTTTCCATCGATGTTTAAATATACATATATTTCGTTATACGATCAATCGTACAGATGGCGTAAGTTTACATGTATATAAAATTTACAATCTATACTAACAACACGTAATATTACATTTACAAAAACGTATATATTAACAATAAAATTAACAGTATGATCTTGATATACATTCAAGCTGAAATATACACGGTGGAAGGGAGATTAATACGAGGAAGGAGCCATCTCTAAACATCTCGGAGCATATTCTATCTGGAGATATCCTCGCAAGTTGATCGCAACGGCCACCGAGTTACCCGCCCGTATGAATATTAAACGGTTTTTGAGCTGTTGTACAATTGCCGCGTCCTCGGTGGCCTGTTAAGTATACGTGGCCACGAAACCGTGTATTTGTCTAGTAAAATTAGCGATGCAATTATGCAAGGGGAGCCGAGGAGTGACGGTTTCTGAGACAGGGGTAAGCCCGAAGGGACGCGAGTGAAATGCGACCGGCCAAACAACGCCGAGGGAGACGAAATCGCGAATGTATTACAGCCGCTCGAATATCGTTACCAATTAACGGTCCCAGGGCGACGAGCGCAGGTCCGGCCATTAAAATGCATCGCGGCTCCCTCGTTAAACTTTTAACGGTGCAATGGAACGAAGAACAGCAATTAAAAGATAGATGCTCCAAATTACGGTTCCGCTCCACCGTGCGGTTAACGGTGAAAACACGTTTGCGTGGTAGTAGTTTTTGGAGTTGGTGGAACATTGATTTTTTTCCTCTTTCTTTCTCTATTTCTTTCCTCTCTTGTTTCCCTGCGGTTTCGTTTCTCCCCCGTTGTTCCCCAATGAATAGTAGCCGGAGAAAGAGAAAATTTGTGAACTACAAATTTTTAATAAGAGCGAGAAAATTTTGTAAATTTGCCTGATTCGTTATTAAACACGATCGAATTTTGAATCGAATTCTTTTAGAGAATTCTTCTTTAAAATTTATTAAAATACATGTCTTAATAGATCTTCTTTCTTAAGTCAGATGAAAGTTTCAACCCTTTCGTTACTATTTACTATAGTGCACAAAATGCACTAACATATTATACATATGACGAACAATTGGAATTATCTTTCTCTAGAAATGTAGTATCATTTGTTTCTCATAAAATTTCTCAAAAAAATCACAAAAAAAAAAAAAATTGGTGTAAACGCTGCCGCTGACGATCTTTCTCCAGTACTGTGCACATTTTTGGGAGTGCCACGAGAGATCCTAGCAAAAGGAAGGAAATACAAACTTTCTAAAATCTCCCAATAATTGAAATCCTCCCTGAAGAAACATTTATAACATCATGGAGTCGTTTTTGCCACGATCGGCGACGCAATATTATAAATTATATTATTACTCGTGGCGATGGTGGTGGTGGTGACGCCTCGCTTTCTGAGACACGAGCCACAAGCCAAGGAGAGGAAACGGCGAAACTCCACCTCGCCCTCGGGTATACACCGTTGAAGAGCGAATGCAATCGCGACGAGGTCGCGTACCAGCCTCTGCTCGCGTACTCGGTTAAGTACACTTTATTAAGCATGCTGTCTGCGCGTTGCAGCATCCACTTACGTGGTAAATGGAATTACAAACGCATCCCACCACCACCACCCGTGGATGCGGCTGACACCTTCTGCGCCCGGTTTACGCGTGCACACGTTAAACCCAACGATCATGGAGGCGTTATGTTTGCGCGATCCTCCACGATCCCGCGCCCGCGGCTCCGCGCCAAATTGCTCGACGCGCTCGCGAATTAAATACCGAGCCGAATTTCTTGAACGGGCGACGGAATTCGATGGAATTTTGGGGAATCGTTAGAAAATGGAAAATGGCAGGCGTATGGTCCATGTAGCCGATAAATAAATTTATATTTGATATAATATTTCGTTCGAATTTTGGAAGGATCGAAATGATTTAATAGAACTTGAGTCAGTTGATAAGTCATCGACTCTGTGATAAAAAGGATGAGTATTTTTCTTTTCAATAGTTTGCTAATGAAGATTTAACTCGTCGACAATCGATAAATAAATTTATATTTAATATTTCGTTCGCATTTTGGAACGGTCGAAATGCTTTAATAGATGATTTAATAGACCTTGAGTCAGTTGGTAAATCAGTCATCGACTCTGTGATACAAAGGATGAATCTTTTTCTTTTCAATACTTTGCTAATGAAGATTTAACTCGTCGACAATCGATAAATAAATTTATATTTAATATTTCGTTCGCATTTTGGAACGGTCGAAATGCTTTAATAGATGATTTAATAGACCTTGAGTCAGTTGGTAAATCAGTCATCGACTCTGTGATACAAAGGATGAATCTTTTTCTTTTCAATACTTTGCTAATGAAGATTTAACTCGTCGACAATCGATAAATAAATTTATATTTAATATTTCGTTCGCATTTTGGAACGGTCGAAATGCTTTAATAGATGATTTAATAGACCTTGAGTCAGTTGGTAAATCAGTCATCGACTCTGTGATACAAAGGATGAATCTTTTTCTTTTCAATACTTTGCTAATGAAGATTTAACTCGTCGACAATCGATAAATAAATTTATATTTAATATTTCGTTCGCATTTTGGAACGGTCGAAATGCTTTAATAGATGATTTAATAGACCTTGAGTCAGTTGGTAAATCAGTCATCGACTCTGTGATACAAAGGATGAATCTTTTTCTTTTCAATACTTTGCTAATGAAGATTTAACTCGTCGACAATCGATAAATAAATTTATATTTAATATTTCGTTCGCATTTTGGAACGGTCGAAATGCTTTAATAGATGATTTAATAGACCTTGAGTCAGTTGGTAAATCAGTCATCGACTCTGTGATACAAAGGATGAATCTTTTTCTTTTCAATACTTTGCTAATGAAGATTTAACTCGTCGATAGCCGATAAATAAATTTATATTTGATATGATTTCGTTCGAATTTTGGAACGGTCGAAATGATTTAGTAGAACTTGAGTCAGTTGGTAAATAAGTCATCGATTTAGTCAAGACTTGATAAAAGGATTGTGATAAAAAGGATGAGTATTTTTCTTTTCATTGCTAATGAAGATTTAATTCGTCGATATTTTGACATTATTTGATAATTTTTTTAAATAATTCATTACGTTTTATAGAAAAGTGATACTTTTTATTCTTGCAAGAACTTTTCAGACGAAAGAAAATATATTAATCCTTGAAATTAAATTTGTATATAATTTTCTACGCAAAGAAGCACAATTCGATAATATATAATTCATTTCTTTAAATTCCGTATCCAAAAAATACCTTATTCTTCTCCCCCCCTTTCATCAAATCATCAATCAGAAGCGCGAATTCATACATCTATCAACGATCGAAAGTTCCTCCCTTCTCGCTCAAACGAACTATAATTGAGGTTGGTGGATCGTGGAAGGGAGCGGCGCTCGCCGGGGGATGAAAATTCCGCGGCGTCGGCGCCGAATTCAGCTTCGGTCGAGCGAATTACTCGCGGAGGACGCGAGGCGCGGCTCGTTTATCAAATTCGCTCGGTATGCGCCGCATCAAAGACAGGGCCGTTGATTTATTAAATTGCGGCCCGGATGAAACCGTGGCTGCGCCGCGAGGAAAGAGGAATCTATTAACGGTGGATTCGACGTCACCAGACGTCGTCTACTTCGAATGGAAGGAAGAGGAGGAGGAGGAGGAGGAGGAGAGACTCCTTCCAAGAAGACAAAATTATTAAAGTTCGCTACGTACACATTTATCTTCTGCCCGCGCGCGCGCGATGGCTCCTTCCGGTAAATACGTCGAAGGTGATGAAAAGCGACTTGTTTACCCTCGTCATCGCGCCACTTCCGGAAACGGAGACCGAGAAAAAAAGTTTTCCACGGGGGAGGCGGATGGAGCGCGTGTACTTTAAGCGTACTTGGACGATCTTTTATTTTATTTTAGGGGTAGAAAGTTTCGCGAGGAAACGATTCAACCCCTTCTCGTGGAACTGAGAGGAGTATCCGTGAATGTATGTTTGCGTTCGAGTGAACGAGAGATGGATTGGCAGTGGATGATTGTTGGAAGATCGTGAGATTCTTTTTTCTTTTGAATCTTTATCAATTTAACTCTTTAAGTATAGTTGTATGAATATGCATTCTGTCTAGATAGTCAGGGGAAAAAGGTGTATTTAAATCTTTAGTTATGCTACTTTAGAATGTTAAAGTTGTAGTTGTAGATATACTTTATATTTTTATAAGTTTAATAATTTATAATTTTTTTAATTTTGGTATGCAGCTTTTTAATAAAATTATTTATAAACGTATAATCTATATTTTTTATCTTAAAATAGATATAAAACGTTACATATATTTCATATCTTTATTTTTACTCGATTAAATTTCATTGTAGATTTAATTTTAACGCCATGAAATGAAATCTACTATATATACTTGTTACATTCGTGTAAAAGATAAATTTTTATACAAAAATAAGAATTCTTTAAGCTTTAAAATCTACAATATTATCAGATAAATATTCTCAATAATTGAAAATTTATTAAAACACTCTTTAAATATCCTGATTTATAAATACTTCTCAAAAATTTGAAACGTAACATCCGTCCAATTACAATTATTCTTGCACTTATTCCATTATTATCAATCACCATTATTTCATTTCCTCTTCGTTATTTTATCGTCTTAAAAAAAGAAAAAAGAAAGAAAAAACGACGAGCATATCCAAAGATGTATTTATCTCTAGATTTTTCTGTACAGCAATAATTAAATTGTGCACAAGAAAAGCCATCTTTCCTCTTTTCTCTCTTTCTGTCTCTGCAACTAAAGATAAAGTAGAAGGATCCGTGCCTAGTAGAATTCCGGCACAATAGTCGTCCACGGCACAACCATTAATTAGATTCGCCATGAAATAAGGATGGAAGAGGAAGTTGGCCAAATACGAAGGAAGATGAACGCAGGTGTTGCAACGACGGCCAAGAAGCGAAGAGAGAAAGAGAGAAAGAAAGGGGGGATGGAAAACGTATCTCTCCTTGAAAGTAAATCGGGAGGAGTAGGGCCGCTCCTCGGCCGGAAATGAGGCTTGCCAAGCACAATCTCCGGTCAGGGAAGGCCTCTCCATTTTGTTCTTTGTGATGTGTCCGCAATAATTGAAAATGTCCGCGCGGACTCGAGGGACTTTGTGCTCCCCTTTCTTCGAGCAAACTCCACTTCGCGGCGGGCCATCCCCCCCCCCCTT
>NW_006263570.1:769926-772508 GCF_000469605.1 Apis dorsata
GGACACAATCGAGGGAAACTCGCGTTTAACTCGCGAATCTCGCGGTTCGTTGCCGTTCTATGCAAATATTCTTCTGGCGATCATGTTGGAATCAACCCTTGTTTGCGAACAGGGGATGTTTTCTTCTTTAGGAAGAGGGGATTGCGTTGATAGGGAAATGTAGTACGTGTGGCTTGATAAATTAGATTTTTTTGTACTCTGGAAATGTTTGATATGCAAATTGAAAGATTGTTTATTACTGTGAAAATTGAAAAAATAAAGTTGTTAAACTTATGATGTTTTAGGATGTTAATATATTAACGATTTGAAAATACAACCAATTTAATATTTATTGAATTTAATATTGAATTTTTATTATAAACAAGAATATCTAAAAATTTTTGGGGAGGATTTATATAAATATGTTCCACAGTTTTATCTCTAGATTGCTCCATCTTTTAGAATAATAATAGATAAAAATAAATTAAGTTTACTTAGGATTAAACATAAAAATAAACATAGTAGACAAAAATTGAAAAATGTGATACAAATAAAGTGATATAAATACGTCACATCTACTTGAATTTCAAATTTCATCCTTTTTCTTTTTTAATGAAATCAATTTTTAGAATGAAATTTTTTCTGATAGAAAATAATTAAATAATTATAAAGAAACCCAGTACGCATTTAATATCAATTTGACAAATATTAAACAAATTCAATCGATTCTTTACGTAAAAAGAATCTTGAATCAACACACTAATTTTTGCAAAGCTAGTTAAAGAAGGGAAAGATTAAAATTATCAAAGAGCAAAAAATATCGGGTAAAATAAAAATACGAAAAAAACCTTTTTTTAGTTCAAAGATATCAGCTTGCAGTTAAAACATGTTCGACATTTTTTTCTCAGGATCGATACTCTGGATCGTTTCTTCATCGATCGACGTTGACGGGCCAATCGGCCATTAAGTATATCCCACCGATCGCAAAAAAGGAACGCAATCAATCTTCCATAAGTCGAAGTCTTCGAAGAAACACTCGCTTTATCGAACGTTCGATCGATACGAGGAAAATGTAACGTATAAGAGCGAAATCTCTAGGTGTCGCAAGAAATTCTCGATCGAGAATCTCGAAACATCGGCCCCTCGACGTGTGCAGCCAATAGTTTCGTCATCGATCAACCAGTAGGGAACGGGGGAAGCGGTTTCTTGCGCGCGCGTGGTGCACGTGTGTGTAGGATTTTCATTGAGAGGCATGTTTCGATTTGCATGTATATCGCTTGGGAGGGGAAGTTAGCAGCTCATAGATCTCTTCTTTGGTTTCAGGTAGCAGCGAGGAATCGAGACCTGGGGGTGGGGATCCTGGAAAGTTGGGGGTGAAGAAACCAAGACCGAAGGCTTCGTCGCCCAACCGACAGGGACCACAGCAGTGCCAGGTTGGTTTTATTTTGCTCGTAAATTGTACAATTGAAAATTCGAAAATAATAATGTAATTTTGTTTAATTCTTTTTTTTTTGTCTTATGGAAATTTTCGTATAAAGCATTTAATATATGTAAATTATATTTCTTTGTTTAAATTTATTGTTTAAATTTGACATATTGATTAAATAACTACTTGAATAATAATACTTGATTGATTTAAATGATAAAGAAATTGTAGAACCAATTTTTAAAGATTATCATTTACATTGATTGATTTTGAATGCTGCATACATGAGTTAAAATATATACTTTAATTCGAATTAGAAATATTTTTTTATCCTTTTGTGCAAACATCGTATTTAATTTATTAAATAAAACTATGTATTGTGAAGAAACTGAAGATTGATTCTTTTTAATAAACATTGAATAAGATTAGATTATCTCCTTTGTTATAGTTTATCATTAAGTGTTTTTTTTTAATTCTATTAATTCTATTAAAAATTTTGAATACTTAATAAACTTTCTATATATTTTTCACGATATCTTTTCATCTACAAAAAAAATCTTTTCATGTACAAAAAAAATATTAATTTGTCAATATTAATAACATTAAGAGCGAAAGACTTGATGTACACCATATATCTATACATCGTTTAACACAGAAAAGCAATTTCATGAACAATTTAAAAAAAAAAAAAAAAGGAAAAAAAGAAACACTTCTCACTTTTCCAATACTAAACCCTCTGACACAATTTCCTTTCAACGTCTGAAACACAAAAGATGTCATTCCACGGTCGAATTCACGCGGAAGGAAGAGATAACGGAGGCGAGAATTCGAAACACGTTTTAATGTCAAAGTTGAATCGTCGATCCGATCACAGTTCCCGATGACGTTCGTTCGACAATTTTATTAGCTCGTGAAGACCGACTACCGAAGAGAATTTCCAGTGAAATCGTGGAGGGACAGTTCATTAGCGACGATCGAATTAAAAGAACGATCGATAGCAAACGAAGTGTGGCTCGCGAAACCGCAAGTCTACGAAATCCATGCTTTTATTCCTCTTGTTTCGCGTTTTTACTCCGCGCTATTGTTCCACTTGTACTTCACGTTTTATCACTTTTGTTTCCCTAGGCAGTTTGCTTTTCGTTTTTTTCTTTTTTTTTTTTTTTTTTTTTTTTTTTTT
>NW_006263570.1:772756-778602 GCF_000469605.1 Apis dorsata
TCTATGGTATTATTATTTTTTTTATTTCTCCTGCGGTTTCAGTTTCCTTGTATATTTTTCGAAATAAATTCTTTTCTTTTTCATTGTGTTCCTCGTTTTGCGTATATATATTTTAAGGCAGAATATATAAATGTTTGAATTTCAAATTGCCTCGAAAGCGATTGGAAGAAATTGAATATTGTATATGTATATTGGGAAGTGTTAGAAACAAACGTAATAAAATTGTATAGAAATTATTTAATATTATTAACTGATTAAATTGTTAACTTTCAGTCTTTAATTTGATTATAGTAAATTTTAAATCGATTTTGTTAATTTTTAATATTGTATATACATTCAAGTTTCTATTTATTTATTTACTTGTTATTCGATTTATTTAAGTAATGAACAAAATTATTCTTTATTCCATGAATGATTGGTCATATTATTATCGTATAATAGAGAGTGTAATTATTCGTTATTAATTGCTCATTCAAATTTTACAAATATTAGCTTTAGTGTTTCGAAGCATATCTGTGTAACTATCGAATTAGGGCAAAAGTTCAAGGCCGTTTCGGAACCATCCGCTTCGTTAGTCCGGTTCGATTTAATTTCTATTCCCAGTTTCTGAACAAAGTCAAGAGAAATATTGGGATGAGCTCTCTCGATTTGCAATTTTATTTATTACCTTGAACTCTATTCCAATATAGAACACAAAAATAATTTCTTTTATATCCTTGATTTATATTATTTTTAGAATGAATTATTTATATTTATATTTATATTTGATCAGAAGTTGAATAAATTTATTTACTATTTTTATCATGTAAAAATATGAAAAATGAGAAAATATAATTAATAATGTTTCGTTACAATTTTCCAATATTCTTGATAATTGTGAGTAAATTTAAAACGGACGCATTTAATTTATTAAAACTGTATCAATTTATTAAAAATGTATTAACATATAGCATTGGTATTTTTGATAATATTAAAGTAGAAAATTGGATGAAGGAAGAAAATTTTTTCGATTTATAAAATTTACATCGAAAAAACGTAAAATTACGTTAATATATCTCGAAAAGTTTATCTACAAAACCACTAAACCGAAATTAATTGTTGAAAATCTAATAATTCAATTAAATCTATTTATATCGTCGAAATTTACCTAACCAGTTAAATGCTCCGCTTAGATACAAATGGCTCTAGAATAAATGTAGAAACGACTACATCCGTGACATTCTCTGTTAATTTACGTCACGATGAATTTCCTGTTTGTTAATAATTAAACACATTCACTGTGTACGAGGCGAACAACATAAACTGATTTTCGAATAGATCCAGCTCAGCAAATTTAATTTTATCTCTTTGAAGATATTTCGGCGGCGACCATGTTTAAATTTAATATTAATTAAATACTGTTTCTTATAGGATTATTGTCTCTCAAATGTATCGAGTTCTTTGAAAAATATCTTCAAATTTGCATTCAATTTTCATTTGATTGAATAAGAATTTTCACAATAATTGTTTCATATTTTGTTCTTAAAAGAATATTATAATGTTATAAATTTAATTTTAAAAATATAGATTTTGAAGAATTAATTTATATATTTATTATTCATTTCAATCTTGAAGTTTTGTTTATTATTATAAGTTTAAGTAGATATAATCTAAGAAATAAAAGAAATACATTTTTTGTTTTGACTCTCTAAATTTCTGATAACATTAGATTTTCATGGATAGTTAATCACATTTAATAATACAAACAAAAGTAATTCTGAAATTAAATGTACTAATGAGTTAAGAAATTTATATTACAATTAAATTCAAATTTATTAAAATTAGAAAATTGAAAATTAAGACTAAAAACTTTTAATAGAAGCTAATATATATGATTAAATTCTTATTATATTATTATTATATTATAGAAAAATAATTAAGATTTATTCAAATACTTCCACTTTACCTTATATTTATCTCTTAATCCAATTATCTCACTTTTTCAATTTTTTATATATATTTTTTAGTTTTGACCATAACCATAAAGTCATCCTTAAGTATCTTTTATTTGATGTCTGCACCAAATGAAAAATATATCACAATTGACAAAGTTCGCAGTTGAAATCCATTTTAAATTTTCACTTAACACACCACCGAATAAGTATATTTCAATTACTCTTTCTCAATTAATCTCAATTTCAAAATCTTTAAATCTCATCCTCTAAAATTTCCCCAAAAATTTTCGAAACTCGACAAGTGTTCGATCTCTCATCTATCATTTCACTCTCAACCAACCCCCATTCAAAATCCTCGAAATTTTCGTCCAAATTAATCGATCATTCGACGATCCGCGCATATCATCGATGACCAAAGCGCGTCCAAACGCGCATTTTCGCATACACGCGTGACCCAGATCGGTATGAAATGACCGGAACACGAAAGCCACATTTCTATCGATACCTATTTATGCAGGTGAGTTTGCAACAACCGAACCGGTGTACACACGTACGAGGTCGCGTTTCACCAACATCGGTGGACAATGTGTAACTCGGAAAGGCTATTGAATATTCAGGCGGCACGATCCTCGAGCATCCACGGGGAACACGCCGCCTCGTCGAGTATAACACACGAACGCAATATCTCTTCGTTCGCGTAACCGAGTAGTTACGTCAAGGACCATTTAAAGGAGTACGCCTGTTTTTCCTCTCTTTGTCTTTGCGCGCCGTGTTTAAGTTACGTCACGTTATGCCGTTACTCTCTTCGTTTTTTTTTTTTTTTTATTTTATTTTAGCAAGTAGGGGAATATTCAAAGAATATGAAATGTAACTTTACAGAGAATGGAAATAGTGAGGTAGTGAATGGAAAGGATTTTTGAAGAATGTATAAAATTTATCGTTTACAAGATATTTTTAATTAATAGATTTTCGTGTAGAAACAAAATTAAATATTCAAGAAACACTTTTAAGGGGATAGAATATACGTAATTAATTATCCAATATATTTAAATAAATTCAATTGTAGAATCATCAAATTGTTAAAAACACGAAGAAGAATAATTCAAAACAAATTCAAAGAAAACGAATTTTGAAATAACTTGAAACGAGATCAAGGAAAACAAACTGCTTCTCTCGCTCCACTTTTTAAATACATTTTCCCCGGCGAAAAGATCGAGTTAACTCGATATCTAATCCGATCCATTATCTCGAAACGAGCATCTTCGTCTCGTATTAGAGAATTGGATAGCCGGGAAACGAAGGGCCGTGAATTACGGTTCGCCTTGTTACATAATTAAATGATGGCTTGGCCGACTTGTTGACAAGCCCCGTCGATGTATCGAGTTAGCGACGAATTAAGCCGATCCTCCACGGCTCGATTATGGCTCGGATATCGGCGTTAAGGAGAATCCACGAAGGAGAAGGAGGGAAGGCAAGACCCGGGAGAGGTGGCTTCTGGCCTCGTGGTTCTCGCTCGGCGGTGACGTCGATCGCCCTGTAATTTTACGGGAAATTAATAGTTACTGGTTGCACAGGGATCGTGAAAACCTTGGCGAGTCGATCGCCACCCTCCGTTTTATCCCTCAATTATCGGCAATTCGTCGTTCACCGTTTGATACTTTTTAATCGACGGTCCATTTTCAACCCGGCACTCGAACCCTTTCCAATTTTATCGAGCCCTCGGTACAAATGCTTTTAATAACTTTCTCGTAATTTTTAGAACAGTTTTTTCCCGAGTTTTTGTTAAGTTTGAAAAGTTGAGCGAAGAATAAAGCCAATCACTCGCTCGTAATATTATATATATTATATATATATATATAAATTGAAAATAAAAGAATGTTCGTTTCTATTGTATTCGGCTAATTTTAATTTAAATTGCTAGAGAAATATATTTTACTGAAAAAGGAGATATTTTAGTATAATTATAAAAGATATTATTAAAATTGTAATTATTGTATAATTGTGAAAGTGTAAAATTCATTATATTCGAATTTTTTTAGTAGTTGAAAAATTGTATGATAAATCTGAATTTTGATAAGTTTTATCCTTGACACTATTTTTTAGGTTCTATCGTTTGTATGCATATTTTTGTATCTTTATTAAAATTTAAAGTAAAAATAGCTCATTTTATTTCATTTTGTCAACGTATGATAATGTAATTCTCTGAAGGAATATAAATCAAACCTAATTTTCGCAAACTTTGATCTTGTCACCCTTGCTCATTTGTGTTTTTATTAATAATTCAAGAGCACACAATTTATTTTTTATTTAAGGCAAAATTTGTTAAATGCGTGAATAAAAAAAAGTAGCTGAAAAATTATGTAAAAAAATCTGAAATATAACAAATTTCAACCTTGACACAAATTTTAGAATTCTACTGTTCATATATGTAATCTCTCGAGCGTTGCGATTCATTACCGAAGATGCATTCCACAATGGCTTGAATATTTCATTTCTATTATTATATTAAATTTTTTATCTTCATATTGAATAAAATAACATGTAAAAATTTTTATAATACGAATTTATCCATTGTGGAAACAATCGTAACAAATACATACGATACAACTTAAGGGATTAATATTTTTAATTACAATTAATATTATTCAAAGTAATATTTTTTTAAATAAATATTATGTATAAATGAAACATATGACTTCATTATGAAATAAACATTCTTTATCGAACGAATAATTGATTTTTTAAATGTAGAAAAGATAAATTAAATTACTATATTTTTAAAATAAAATTTAGATTTATTTATAAGTTATATAAAATAAAAAAAGTATTTAAATAATCTAATTTTAATGAAATAGTTCTTCGACAACTATATTTATAGATATTTCTTATTAATTATTTTCACAAGTTTTTTATTATTTAAGATCATATTCATTGATCAAATCTGCACAAATTTTCTATTTCTTTATTCCTATTTCTTTTCCATATTTATTTTTTTTTTCATTTCCCATCTACAAACTTTTATTTAAATTTTGTTAGTTATTAATCAATTACCATTATTAGATTTTATTAACATATTTTCCCTCTCCTCTCCATATTCCATCTCTCTCTTTTCTATGTTCTTCTATGTCCTCTATATTTCTATGTCCTCTCACTTTTGAATATTTTCAAAGACTCACATTACAATTTCCATTGTTATTATAAACATAACTGTTACTATTACTTATTATAATATATTATATTATAATATTTCGCTCGATGTAAACATATTTATATTTCCAAACATCTCTGACACTCCTTATCACGCTTCCAAGAAACCATATACCACAATCTCCCCAAACCAACGCGAATTTTCACGCCGTACAATTACCAATGTCGCAGGAGAAGTGTGTAAATTTTCGTAGTGACATCGACGTGTCCACGTGTTCATTGTCAAGGGATCCAATGTAACGAAGATCACAGGCGAGGGACGCTCGAGATAATTCGAGCGATTGCATCGATCCTTTCGAGGATACCTCGCATGCATACTTACGCATGTGTAAGTGTGGTCGATCCGAAAGCGAGGAGAACTCCGTCCGAGCACAATGGGATGAACCGATTGAACCGGGCGCAAATCTGATGGCGCATTCCTTCTCCCGTGTTTTCGTCCTCGAGGATATATTTCCTCCTCGCGACGGGGCCACACGTGCACGCATGCATTCCGTATCCGATAACATCGCGCAAGGGAGTTTCGAGAGTCGTCGACCTTCCGAGTCTTTCCTTCCGATTCGATCCTCTCGCGGAATCGAAGCTGTTCGAGGCTGGCGTGCTCGGCCAATGATCGGCCCGATAAGCGTGCACCTCTTTCAGGGGAAACGGCCGATCCGTATCCCCCGAGTTATGGGACGTTAAAGCGTGCCGCTCGCAGACCGTGTA
>NW_006263570.1:778858-779974 GCF_000469605.1 Apis dorsata
ATTGGGTAGGAAGTTACCGGTTGTACCGGCTCGGTAGACGTTGTGCGGCCTCCAGCTTCGTGGAACACTTGCGAGGATCATCCGCCTTGGCGGGATGAACTGATCGGCCCTGATCGATGAAGTGGTTCATTTATGGAGATGATTACGCGCTGTTTTCGTTACGGAGACGGATGAAATTTTAACGTGGTCGTGGTTTGGAATAAAGTTAGTAATAAAGTTATTGAATAAATGGTCGAATAGCGATGAATTACTCGAATAGTTACACGAAGTGAGTGGATCAGTTGTAATAAGTACGAATAAATTTAAATTAATGTTGTTAGTTGAAGTAACTTTACTTAGAAATTTTAATTAGTTATTTTTTAACCAATTCTGGGTTCAATTGGGTTCTTGGTTTCCTTGTTGATTAGTTATGAAGAAGATTTTGTTGAATTATTTATTGAAGTGGATATTGAAAGTTAAAGAATTTTTGAAGAATTTAATATGTAATATTAATCTTTTGTGACTCAATCTCTGTCGCATGGGTTCTAAACTTATGATAGATTAGGAAATACGTACGAGGAATTCAATGGCGGAGGAAAGATATCGATGTTGTAAAATTATTTTTCGCTTTAAATTGCAATATCGAGAACAGATTATCATAAAAGGGAAATCATTTTAAAAAAATCTTTTCTACTAACATTAATTACGATATAACAATATAATTGTTATCTGGTAAAAAAAGAAAATAATATTTTCATTTAATATTTCATTTTAATTTAAGAAGAATGATAAAATTTATTAGCAAAAATGTACAAAATTACTTTAGTTGAATCTTTTGCGTATTCATATTACTGCTAATCAATATCAGCTTCAATATAAATCTTTCAAAATTAACATATTGTTATTAACAATTATCACTTGCGTACAATAACTAGATCTGAAATAATAATTTTCTGTCAATACATCATATCTCCCTCAAAATTATGAATAATCCTACGACTAAATAATTATGACGAATAATCTCACGTTTCCTTATCTTCCACAATAATAGTTAACAGACACGCTTCCGTCAGATTTACATCCTCACAATATCCCCGAAATCTCATATCCGAAACAGAATCATCAACGATCCCGATC
>NW_006263570.1:780722-782513 GCF_000469605.1 Apis dorsata
CGGTCTTTTTATTTCCTGGTCGCGTGGGCGGCGAAGACAAACATCAACCTGACCTGCCATCATCCAACTTCATCCATCGACTTCATCCTCTCCTTCCCCCCTCTTCCCCACCAATCTGCCACGAAACTTCACCCCTAACGAAGTATCAATGTTACCACCGACGGATTACGTATTCAGGAGCGGCGTTGCTCGGTGTACATTGGCGGGGTTGGCAGCGCGGACAACGAGGAGCCTGCTGCTGCAGACGTGCACGGGTTGATACGGGGGAGAGGGGGATGTGGAGCGCCAGTGGCCAGAGGGAGGCGAGAGCTGCGACCGGCTGCTGGTGGCGGGACAGGGATCTGGAAAGGCCAGGAGGAATGATGTTTGTTTAGCTCTCGAGGAAAGACCGTTAGCGGGGTTGGAAGATACGGGTTTTGGCACGAAGATGATGGCTAAGGGATGAAAACGACCAGCCGGTGTCGAGACGTATTCGCTCTCTTTCCATCCCTCGTGGCTGTCTTCGTTGCACCCACGGACGCCTCCCGTAAATTGAAACTCCCGTGTACTCGTGTCCGTGGATCTGCAGCTTCTTAGGAAGCCGGGCTACGCAAATTAGATTTTCTGCTTAGGGGGTTGGGAGCGCGATTTTCTCGGCTGGTTCTTCTCCGTTTCCCTCTGACGTCTGACTTCTCGGACCACTCTCTGCTCTTCGGTGTTTGGCGACTCGAAGGGAGAAGTTTTGTCGGTGCGTGTATGCTTGGATGGGAAGTTTTTAAACGTTTATGGATGGGGATGTATTTGGTTTTAGGAAGTTTGGACTTGAATGATATGGTGATAATTTAAGTATTTTTGTGATTTTTATTCTCGCTTTTTTTGTTTTTTTTTTTTGGTTTAACTTTGACTCTTTCTTTTCTCTAGTAGCGTTTAATTAATAAGTGAGAATATTAAATAGTTTCTTAATGATAGAAATAATATTTCATCATGATGTTTACATAACAAGTTATTTTAAACAGGAAAGTTTAAAGTTTGTCTTTTAAAAAGATGGAATTTAAAAATACGTTAAATATATATGTTATCAATTAATCAATTTCATATCATTGTTTTTTCATGTAGATAAATATTAATGATAAAGTATATTCGTGTAAAAATTTTTACAATAATATGTTGATTAATAGAGATTTAAAGAACGTATATTTTTAATATTATATTCATTATATATTCACACTTCTTATGAGACATTTTTTTATTTTATCGAGAGATATTTGTGTCAGAATCTTAATAACGGTAATTAGGTCAAGAATGTTGTATCCATTTTTCACGATGCGTGTCCGCGTTAGTTGGAAAATGTCCACCGAAAAAAAAAAAAAGGCGAGGTGTAATATCTGTCAAAAGTTAGTTTTTTAATTACGATACAAAAGATCTGACAAGCGGCACTTTAATTAAGATTAAAAGTCCGATAGCATGGATTGCGGTTAACTTTTCTTTCGATTAACCTAGATTTCACTGGCCTCAAAGGGAAGAGAAATGGCGGTATAAAGAAGTGGTATGTTATACATCTTTCGCGGAGACACGTAGTTTTGTTTTATCACGAATAATAAACTTCTGTTTCTTGATAAGAAATTGCACTTTATGCGCGTGACGTTGGTTTATTTAAATTAGAGATGACCTTAATATCCATCCTTGAACTACGATTCTTCATGAATTTCATTAAAAGATAGTACGTGAGTTTTCATTTATTAGTCTGTCATGTTGTATATTCTTTTTTTTTTTTTTGTTTTTTTTTTAGTTTGCTAAAATATAGCACGAAAG
>NW_006263570.1:782611-783620 GCF_000469605.1 Apis dorsata
ATGTAGATTGATGAAAATTGTTGCATAAATGTTTTCGTTTTTAATATTTATGCAAATGAAATTGTTTGAAATTAAAAATTAAAAATTAGAAAATGAACTTTGATACAAAAGATATCTAAATTATTTTTTATAGACTTTATAGACGAATTAATAAATTATTGAGAGATTGAAAATTACAGATATATTATTAAAATTATATAATTTTAGATGAAATTGCACAAAGAACGTTACAATTATTTGGATTTCAATTATACATAATTTTGCATTTATTTTTTTAGAAAAATTGTTATAATTGTCTCATGTTCATAAATTTATTTCTTTCTGCAAAAAAATTTGTCTCCCAATTAATTGAAATAACCGACGCTTTCCTCAATTTAATCATTATTCAATGTTTTTTCCAAAACTATTATATATTTCAACGATATAATTCTTTTTAAAAATCTATCGTCCAAAATGAAGAATGTTCGAATAAAATTGGTTAATAGAAATCATCTATTCGATCGGGAAATGTAGCAAAGATGATGGATGCGTTCTATCTTTCTTTCCAAGGATATCCCTGGGATGATGAATGACGGCGAAGAAAAAGAAAGAAAGAAAAAAAGAAGAAAGAATTCACGAGCCGTTCGCAAAATATATATTTCCTCTTAATATCGAAATTCTGCGAGCTTTCCTCGAGTTGTTCGACGCTGGTTCCGCGAATCCAGTAAATTTCACGGCTCAAGTATCAATGATCGCTGAGTCGACGGTTTATCCTTTCTTCTCCGTTCCATTAGGAAAACGGAAGTTTCCGGGACGGGGGAGGGGAGAGGGAGGGAGGAAAGTTGGTTTCGATTGGAAGGCGAGAGAAATTTCCGCGGACGAGTCTCGAGTACGCGACTTATTCGCATCGTGGAGGCCGGAGGGGCTCGATTGAGCCGAGTCGAACCGATGAAAATAACGGCGAAACGAAAAGTGGAAAGAAGTTTTCCGATAATGGAGCCGGGAATCGCGGAACCGGGCCGCGTCGCCA
>NW_006263570.1:783860-801678 GCF_000469605.1 Apis dorsata
ATACCGGGCGGTGGATGTCGGTGGATTTTCGATGCGCTACGATGAGCTTTTGATGCGTGTAGATTTCTGGAGGAATGGGAGAGCAAATGGGCGGATCCGAAAGTCGAGTTTGCACGCTGTAATTTTATAAAATTTCGTGATCGTGAAGAGAATGGAAATGTAATTTGGAAATGGTGTTTGAATGAAGAAAATGATAGATGTGATAAGTTCTTCAAATTCAATTTTAATAATAAATTGTGAATTTGAAAACTTTAGTATTTGGGATAAAAGCGAAAACGAAAAGTGAATTTAATCCAAATTAATTTATAATTAATTTATAGAAGAAATTCAAGCTAGTTAAGAATAAATATTTCATATTATATAGTTTTTATATTTGATATTAAAATTGATAAATTTTTATAATAAAAGAATTATATAACTGTTTTCTAGCTTTCTCTATATTTTTATTACGTTTTAAAAGATTATTATTTACATTATGATATAATATAGTAATATTTATTTATATATAGAAAAAAATTTACTTAAAATAATCTTTGATGTATTAAAAATAGATTAATATAGATAATATAGAGATTTATTTTTTAAATTTATAATTTGATAACGTTGAAATAATTATAAATATAATAAAATGAATAAAACTGATGAGTTTTAACTATAATATAGTTACATATCTTTACAAAATGAAATGTTATACAAATAGTGAAGTTGTTCTTTTAGAAATAGCTATAATTATGACATAATTACACACATTACTCTTATTTATACAAATTTAATACAAATTTCTTTTTAGATTCATATTTCGCATATTCCAGTATATAAACTGAGATAAATATTTTTCCATATATTCATTTAGATGTACATTCATGAACATTTTCGTTTTTCATTTTGTATTTCTTCACATCTATATCTTCTGTCTTTTATAATACAGATTCTTTCATTATTCCTTTCATTACTTTTGAATATAAAAACTATATAATTTTTATAAATATGAATATATGCTGAATAATATATATATGTATAATATATGTATCATTTTAATTCATAAAGATAAAGATACGTCAATACTTTTTCGATTCTTTATAAACCAAGAATCATCTAATCACAACAATAAGCTAAAGGAATGAGCTGAATTTCAGTAAACGTTGTCCGTTCCTCGCTAAATTTGAGCCACGGAATTTCACATGATATTCGACGAAGGCAAATTCGACGCCAATTCCGGGTGTTCTTGCGCGTCCCATGGGACTTTCAAATGAAACAGCGTCCATGCGCGCACAGGCCCTCGGTCTTTAGCTTCCTGAAATAGTTGGTGAAATAGTACACGCCCCTGCCCGAGTAATAAACTCAATTCCACATACTTAACAGGCATACCATGTCTGACACCCTCGACCATGTCTTCGAGCTGCTTGTTGTTAACACGTGAAATACCATGCCAACATCTCACGTTAATTAGGAATTTTGTAGGATACGATATTGTCTTGTATTTGGATCTGGTTCTTTTCAAAGAAAAATTTATATTTTTAGATAGAGGTATTGGCAGGATTAAATCTTAAATATTAATTTAAATCTTAAATATATAGTTTTACATTCTCTAAGTTTTGATTAAGATTATGGAAGTAATATGAGAATAAAAATCACAGAGAAAATTGAAAAATATATATTAGAAAATTATAATTAAGATTTATATTTTAGCAATATGGATATGCATTAGATACATGGATATGCAAAGAAAAAAAAATTATTTTTTAATATTTTTGTGCAAATTTGTCTTCTTTTTTTAATAATCTTTAATCCAACTTGTTTAAATGTAATAATATTATTTATTTATACTTTATTAGTGAAAATTTATGATTTAAATTGGAAAGTAATTGAGGATAATTATAATATTTTAGAATATTTATAGATAATATTTATAAGGCAATAAAGAATATTATTTCTTTTTTTGCCAGTTATCAAAATATAATGCATAAGGATATTTAAAGAATCCATCAAAAAATAATGTATATATTTGACCTTATTCTTCCCTATAACTGATGGATTCATAAAAAAAAAAGCAACCCTTGCTCAATTCCAATCATAAAATCCATTTTATTATCTGAGAATATCTATAGGAATCATGCAATAATGTAATTGATATTCTATCAAAAAATAACCTATTTGTTCTTTTTTTCTATTCATTAAATATTTCTATTCATCAAATATATATAATCAACTTAAACAAAAAAAGAATATAATAGAAGATACAATAATCTAATTATCTATTAAGTATCATATATCTGAAAATAATTTATCAAAAAATAAGTAAATAAATAAATAACAAATCTTATCGTTGACAAATTATATAATAAAATATCATGAATAATAATAAAAAAAAAGAGATTTTTTATATTAATGTCTCAGAAAAAAGCAGATCACTCTGAAACACGGTAAGCAAAAATGTGGAAACATGGCGTTCACAATGGGGCAATGATATCTTTATTGTCGTTCTAATGTCTGTCATAAAGCGCGTCCGGCCTGGCTTTACGATGGCTACGTGTGGTAATTGAAAATCGTGTCCAGCCTCGTTCTGTTTCACGTGTTCGTAATGAACCGTTCAAAACACGCGACGGCGAATTGCGAACCATTCGCGCGATACGCGCCTCGATTATTGAAAGCACAGGCCACGGATTGGAAGTCGTTACACTTTGTTCGTCGTCGATCGCTACTTGATTTCCGTTGGAACCAAGTTTTCACGTTTTGATTGGATTCATCAATTAAATCGTTAAGATTTAATTGATTCGATTATAGAACATTCTAGTATCATTAATATCTTAAGTGGAGAATAATTAAATTTTTTAAGAACAAAGATACTTTAATCTATTAAATATATATATATATCATTTTTTAATATTTTAATAGCATAATTACATTATTTTTTGAATAAATTTTTTAAAATTTTTCTTTTTTAAATAATATTATAATAACTAATTTATTAGTTTAAGAAAGAATAGATAATTGTGTCTATATTTTATAGGAAATAATATTTGGATTAAATTATACTTTTATAATTCAAGGAAATATTCTATTTTATCAATGAATTATGATATAAAATTTGAATTGTCAAACTATTAGTTAAATAATATATTAATAATATTAAAAACATAAGTCTTAAATATATTTTTTCCTAAATTTTGTTAAAATTTGTTTTACATTTTTCATATTCGAATATTTTTATAAAAATTCAAGTAAAGCTGTGGCTAGTGGAAATAGGGAGAAATAATAGAAGCATCACCGTGCATATTTGTTCTGTAGCGTAAAAAACACAGGAAGCTGGATGTATTTTTGGAATGCAGTCATTAATGGATACTAGGAAATGTGTGTACGCGGGCATGTAGCAGTGCCGTCTACGTCAAGCACATTCGCACGGTTGGCAGTAACATGTGTCAAATGTTAGACGGTTCTGAAAATGTGTTTCACGTAATGCTAATAGCCAAATATAGGTTTGCTGAAATTACATTTTGCCAATTTGTCAACGATTTTGAATAGTTAAAAAATCATTTTATCAAAAATAGCTAAATTTTTCACATTGGAATAAAAAAATCTCAATGAATATTATATTTTGAAGAATATTGATATATTTGTATACGTTTGATCCTTATTTATATTAATCTGATACTTAAAAAAATTTTTTCCATATTATTTAATATATTTTATACTTAAATATGTAGTGAATGTTATTGAAAATATAAATTAATTTATATAATTATCATTTTCAAATCTCAATATATTCATTCTTGAAGAAATTACAATTTTTTCGATAAAAATATATAATATCGAATAATTCTATATTGATATTTCTTTAAAAAATAAAAAATAAACAATATATGATTAGGTTTTATTTCAAACAAAATTTTCTCTTAAAGAAATTTTATGATAAAGACTTAAATTTTTCGAAATAATTAAATCAATCACTATTATATATTTCAAATATCGCGGGCGTTAGATAGTTCGAATCCGAAGTCTCTTCGGATCCTTTCGTGTCTGTTCGGGTGTTCTCGGCGCAGGATGGCGCGAGCAGTAACGAAAAGTCACGCGCAACTAATATGTCATTGTCTCGTGCATAATAAAATATTATTGCGTATAATAAAGTGTTTATCGTGAATCGTTTTGCTTCGAGGTATATTTTCAATCTCAAGCTATCATCCAACATCAATCATCATATATATATGTACGTAAAATATCTGCTTTCTTTGATTTAATAATTTTCCGTGCTTAGTAATATTTCTATTTCCACTTATTTCTCTTGTTATACGAACAGTTCATTTTACTATATGACATAAATTCGCCTAACCTTGAGCCATAACCTCGAGATCATAAATAATCAATTAAGCTGACTGCCAGAGATGGAACATCAATACAAAGACACGTTGACACATTTCACGATTTCTGTCTGCAGGTCTGCGGGAAGGTGTTCAACAACGCATCGGCGCTCACGAAGCACAAGCTGACGCACAGTGACGAGAGGAAATACGTGTGCACGATGTGCGGCAAGGCGTTCAAGCGGCAGGACCACTTGTGAGTACAGATGAACACAATTCGCCTCTTTTCTGCGTCAATTAATCAACGTTAATGTCGTGTTTCTTGCCTCAGTTATTTCAAAAAAATGAAATACTGCAAATGATAATTCTACATTTTTTTTCTTTCATTTAAAAGCTCTCTGTTTCTTTTCAATCATGATTTTCTCTTTTGTGTCTTTGAGTGAAACGGTTCCATTTAAAAATCGAAAGCTTTTCGTTTACGTTTTCCAAAGCTTCTCAAGGAATAGATGCTGGTTAAGAGCGTGGTTTCCTGAAATTTGTATATTACATAATATTATAGAATAGTTGTTTTACTGCTTTGTGCACTCGACAAGGGGATTGTTTTTGATACACGATTCATCTTGCCATATGAGTGAGCCATGGCTTGAGAGTTATTCTCTAAGTCGGATTTCAAGAGCTTATGCTTTTGTTATGAAAACGTTGCGGCTCACGATTGCTGCCAAATAAATGCTAAGTTGGATTGGTGATAAAAAGTTTTATGTATTTGATAAATCAAAATTTATTAGAAACAGACGCAATTTCTTAAATTAATATAATATAATAAAAATTTTAATAAAAATTAAAATAATACTTTGAATTTTATCTAGTAATTTTTATTAATAAACACTCGTCTTTCTCTTGATTGATATTAGATTTAATTTTCTTTCTGCCAATTTATAATAATATTTCTGAGTGATCTATCCTTGTATCTTTAAATTTTTCAATCTTCAATTCTTTCAATTCTTAAATAATTAAATGTTTTGAGTCTTAAAGTCTTCGAATCTTTGAATTTCAAATTCTTTTGACTATTAACTTTTTGAATCTTCAAACTTAGAGAACTTTCAAATTTATGACTCTTTATATATCTATAGAATCATAAGATCGATAAAGAAAAAATTTAAAAGACAAATTCAACGCATTTGTTACTATTTCTCGAATTAAATAAACATTTTGAGACGATTCTTTGTAAAATTTGTACGAACGGTGAAGAGAAAAGTAACGATAGTGCGAAAAGAGAAAGACCTTCACAAGAATCGCAAGAATTGAAGATTCAATTCTTCTCAAGAACGAGAAAAGGAGAATAAAGAAGAATCAATAGTGGCAGCGATGGTTGCCAGTCTTGGTCAGACTTGTTGGCCGGTCGGAAAAGATTAGACTTGTATTTCCTTTTCCAAATCCTCTCTTCGTTCCTTCCACTTTCTCGATGCTTCTTCCTTTCTCCTTATTCGAGATTCGCCACATACCTTGGCCACGTTTCCACTCGGACAGTAGTTTTCCTTTCTGCCACCCTCTCGAGCCCTCTCTCCGTCACGTTCAACTCGGCTTTGCGGTATTACTCGCGATTCATTGAACGCTTTGTCAGAAACTTATTGATACCGCATTGAAACCGTTGCTTCTCGTGCTTAGGATATTTATTAATTTTCTTTGCCCGATGGATTGAGATCTTATTATAAATTCCTTCGGATACTACTTTATTACTGCTTTACGTTGCTACTTATTAAATTATAGTAACTTTTAAGATAATCTGTAAATAATTTGAGTTTCTTATTTATTTATTAAATTAACCATGAATGCTAAAGCTTTTTATTATCCCGACAGAATGCTTATTTTCTTATATCATTCATTTTCATATACTTGGATTTTATCGTAATGCTTATTGGTGATATTGATAAAATTTATATAAATTTCTTTCGAATAAGTAATTATATAAGTAAGTAGTTTGCAAATAATTTGAATATAGCAATTTTTCTAGGTTTAAGAATTCAATGATACAATTAGGTTCAAAAATATATAATAAAAGAAAGTTTATCTTTAATAAAAGTTAAAGTATAGATAGAAATATGATTTTTATATAACATAAAGAAATATATGCAATAAGCTATAAATATATTAATGCATATTTCGATTAGTAATTAAATTTATTTTTCGTCAATCATCAATTATTATTTTATAAGATTTCCTTCACAGAAATTACAATTTCTTTCACAGAACATTACAATATCTCTTTCCTCTTTCTTTCTCTCTTTATTCGTTTTTTTAAAATATTTTCTCCTTTTCTTTGTTTTCACGTAGAAATGTATATCGTATCTTTAACGATTCAACAAGCGGAAGAAATATCGTTTCATAAAATTTTTCTAAAGAGTTTCTTTAAACTCCATAGATATTCCCTCCAACAATATCTTTTTCTTTCGTGACGTTTCATTTCTCAAGATTCTTCGATAATTTCATGGAAATTTCTTAAGATCGCTCATTTTTTTAAAACAATGTTACTGAACAACATTAACTGAATCACTTTTTTAGAATAATTAATATTATTTTCTTTATTTTGTTTCTTATTGCTTTGTTCCAGAAGTTATAATAACTTTATAATTTCACAAAAACAAATAATTAAAATTAAAACTTATCAAAAATTAATATAACTCATAAAATAATATTATTATAATAACATTTTCATTTCATTTAATTATGATTATTTCAACGTTTCTATTAAACTACATCTGTGATGTTGTATATTTAGAATATAATTTTCATAATTTTATGAGAATTTTTCTTACTTTAATTTATATCTACATTAACAATATAATGTTAAATAATGTTCTTAGTAATTGAGCTTATATTTTAAGAATCTAATTTAATGAGAAATCTTTATAACTGGAAATATCTTTGTATCCGCGTCGAAATCGCCACAATTTTCTTTTGTGCTTGGTTCTGTCAGGGCTACGTGCACTGGATTCGAGCAGACTGTATTTTTCTTTTCCTCGATCTTTCCACCATGTCACCTTCGTTTTATGTACGTATTTCATTCGATAGGGTCGCTCAACACCCTGCTCAATACGAGTTGACGAACAGCCTGAAGAATTACTTTCGTTTCATCTCTCGTCCCCTAGAATTTCTTTCCCTTTTTGTCGTTCTTATTTAGTTCAAATGCATCGTCTCATCTATTGTTCCTTTTCAAGCTTCTTTCGTAATTCAAGATTCTTCGATTGATCGAGGAATACTCATTGAATTTAATATATATTGGATTTTGAATTGCAATTTAATTAAAATTTGGTTCTTATTATTTTGAACAATTTTATTTGGAAAGATAAAAGTTATCTTAAGTAAAATATTGTGAGTTCAAATTGCAGATAATTTTCAAAATAATTTTATAATCATGTTATACAAGCATAATAATTTTTCAATAAAGAAATATTTTTATTTTTTTAATTAGTATTTCTATTACAAGCTTATATAAATATATATATCTAAGTAATTAATGTATATCTGTTATATTTTTGTAATGAATGGCTATTAATTTTTTATAGTAACTTGGTTAATTTAAATACAAATAATATTTTTGAACATTTTTTTATTATAATATATTTTAAGCTCGTTTAAAAATATTTTATAATAATAGAAATAGAATAAATTTTAATAAATTGTATATTTGAAAAAATCACCAGAAAAATAAAATATTTTTTAAGAAATCTTTCACAAATAAATTAGAGATTTTGCAAAATCATATTGCAAAATATAAAAATTGATTTCATTCATAGAAATATTTATTTCATTCTTTAAATATCATAATACATATTATATATTCTATTTCTATATTCAAATTTGCATAAATGCATAAATATCCCTTTTCTGTTTACAAAATAATAAAAATTAACGAAGCAATATTTTCTCATTCAGATATTCTATTTCAACTCCATTCTTCGCTTGAAAATTTCTTTTGAGAAATCTTTCGCATTAAGATTTTTTTAATTCTAACAAGCTAAACGCTTATACAAGAACAAACTCGATTTCAAGCATTTTGCCGTGCGAGCATTCCATTTGGCTTGCGTCCATAAAAATTTCCTTACTTGGAAACTCGTTTTTAAGAAAGCATATGCCAGGATTCGAGTAAACGATGTGGACGACTTTATCCGATCAGAGAAAAAGTCCTTAGCCTGTTTCCCGTTTTTATTGAAATCTTTTTAACCTCGGATAGAACCTCGAAAAGACGAGGGGCTTAAGTATCTAACTCTGTTCATAAAAAGTCGTAAAGAATTGCGCTCTCCCTCCTTTTAAACTTTCCTAGCATATTATATATATATAGAGCCACGAAATTTTAACACGAATGGCGAAAAGTAAGATTCGCAATAATTTACTGAATCGTATTCTTGGTCTATAAAGCCGACATTTAAACCTAGCCGGTACAGTTCACAAGTGGAGCAACGTCGTTAAACTGCTTTCTAAACTTGATAGCGAAGAGTTAAAAGGAAATTGTTGTGTAATGAGTTCAAAATATCAATAACCTTTTTATGCGCGTTAAGAATACAACTGTTCAGGGATAGAATATAATATAGAATTTAGAATATAAATTGATAAAGATTAAAACAATTATTGATTGAATGAGACAATTGCTTTTTAAATGCAATAGTGATTGCATTCAAAATATCAACTTTCTTTTTTGTACATGCTATATTTCAAAAATATATAAAAATATATTTCTTGCTAATGGCTGAAGCTAAGTTGTAATTGATTAAAACATTTTTGATTAATGATATTTGTTTAAATAACTTTCAAGTGTTGTAATGATACTTTGTATAGAATTCAAGAAAATAAAGTAGAATTTAATTTGACCTATATTTTTAGTATGTAAGATGTTATTAAAAATCTTATAAAAAGTTAGACTTGCATATATTATTTTTTCTGAAGTGGTTCCAATACAATTTGCATAAATTGAATTTTTATTTATAGATAATCAATAGATAAAATAACGTTATTAACATGTTAAATAGATTATTAAATTAAGAAATCATATAATTTAAATACTTATTTTTTAGAAAAATAAAAAAATAAAAAAAATTTTATAAAAGTATTTTGATCTTTGCTTTTAATTATTAATACTAGAATCTATTTTGCAGTAAAGATTAAATAATAATAATTTATTTTGCATTGTTTAAATACATCTGATAATAATTTTATAATGAATTTTTAAATGTCTTCAGTGAATATGATGCGTTAAAAAATTATTTTCAATTTTTTAATATTTTTAATTGAGATTGTTAAAGTTATTTTATTTGATTTTGAATTTTTTATTAGCTCTTGATAGCATTGAAATTCTGAAAATTTAATTTAAATTTTTTAATACTTTTTATAAAATTATAAAGATATTACTTAAATTTTTATAATATCTTTCTTTAAAATTAACTAACCATTTCAATTTTTTTTCAAAAAAGTCTAACTTCAATTATAATAAAAAATAAAATTATCAAGAAAATTAAATAGATTTTAATATTCATTATAAATTTATGCAGAAAATATTTAAAAATTTTAATTTTATATTAAAATTAAAATTTTTACAATTCACCATTGCTTTACATTTTATTCAATTTAAAATGTAAAAAATACGAATCGTTTATTACTAAAACAAATATTCTTCTTTTCTTCTTCTTCTTTTTTTTTTTTTTTTCACGTTTGAGCACTCTATTACGTATGAAAATTAAGTATAATTGGTCTTCGAGATTCTTGTTCCGCGAGTTCAACGCGAAGTTTAATTCGTGCCCATCGAGCTGAAAATTCTCCTAGATTCAGCGAAGGGGAAAAAAATTACGTCCTGTCTGCTTTTTACAGAATATTTCAACCGGATGAATGTAATATTGCAATTGTCGTGATTGAAATACTTCTTTGAAGTCTCTTGCCTTTTAGGTATTTAGCAAAGAATTTTCTTGGAGCGCTTGCTTCGTAAGAGGCTCCTATTGCATAAAGAAAATCAACTAATTAATCGAGGATCAAAAAAGAAAAACTCTTTTGTTGTTTTCGCGCGCGAAAATTCTCACTAGGTTTTCTTTTTTTACATTCATAAAAATTAAATTCGTTGCATAAAATGAAAAATACAATAATTTAAATATTTCGACAAATTATTCCAATAATATTTTTAAGCTTCCATTCTTACATAATTTATATATCTTTGACAACTTTAGTTTTGTTGATATTTTTAAGAAATCATTTGTTATCATTTGTTTCTCGAAAAGTTTTCAATTAGATTTGAATACGAACGAATTCTTTTTTCATCTTTGAATATATCGATTCGAATTTTGATTAAAATTAAAGAAACAATTTTAACAATTAATTGGATAATAAAATACAAATATCAGTAAATCTGTTTTTTTTATTATTAATTTTATTATTAATTTTTAAATTCTTTAATACAGTAGCCCTAAAAGAATTAATAAAAAAAAGGATATTACGCAAGGTTAAAATTGTTCTTTGATGTGAATAAATAATTAATAATAGTAAAAAATCAATATTTAAAATTTTATGTAAATATAAAACTTTAGTTATATTTTTTCTATTTCTTGACTGAAAAAAAGCTCCAAAATAAAAATAATAAAATGAAAAAATATTAATTCGTTAAGATGTCAGAAACATCCGATTTTCTCTATATTTCTCTTCATTATTTTTGGTACTTTTACGAAGCATAAATTATTAGCATCAAGAAAAGAGAAGATAATTGATATCCTCAGACAAATGTAATTAGAGCTTTCCATCGAAAAAAGTTTGATAAGGAAATAAAAGTAATGCTTTCATGATGGAACGTAATTTAATTCTATTTGCACGAACTAATAAGCATCGAATTACATTTTTCACTGGTATTTCTCTGTTATTCCGCCAATCCTTCAATTTTTTCCTTTTTCATCTTTTGTAATAAAGAAGGTTCCTCAATCATGCAACGTGTTTGTAAAACTATTGGAAATTTTTTACGAGAAAACGATAAAAATATTTTTATTTTTCAATCTAATTTTCAAATCGATAAATAATTTTTTATAAATATATTTTGATTAATTTTTATTTAAGGTAGGATTGATGATGATATTATTGCTATTAAATGTATATTATTAATTGTTTTATTTTTATATTCGACTTTTACTATGTATTAAAAAGTTGCTACTTTATTGTATTATTATTTTGTATGCATTATATTCATTTCTACAATATGTTAATATGTTCGTGAAATACGAACATTTTTGAAAACTTAAATTAATATAAAAAAAATTATTTTGATTTCTAAAAATGATCCTGCAAAGATATTCCATGAATATCAATAATAGTATCAATATCAATGTAGATATAAATACCAGTGATAATAATTTTCGAATATAAATTCTAATTATAATTTTCTAATTCTAATTACGTATAAATTGTATATTTATTTTCTAAAATAAAGAATTCCTTTTTATTAAAGTTTTTATTTAAGAAAAAAACATATAAAAATAAATTATTTGATGATATAATTAATTTGAAAATTAATATAAAAATTAATTTGTTTTAAGTTTATCTCAAGATAGTGGCTATATATTTTTTTATAAAAACTCAAAGAAAAAATAGAAAAAGAAAAGAAAAGCAAAAATTCTCTTGCATAATTCACAAGGAACAATTTCCTCTTTTTCTTTTTTTCTCTTTTTTTTTTCATGATCATATTCTAAATTTTTTCAAGTTCTTATTATAGAAACATTTCAAATAGGCCTTTGTTGTTCGATTTTTAGATACTGTATAGAGAGGAAAAGAAAAAGTTTTGAGCCACTTAACCAGTTTCTCATATATTTTGTGAAATGGATTTTTCTTATATAATATGTTACATAGAATTTGTATAGAATTTATCGTATCATGCAGAAGTTATTAAATGGGAACAAAATGAAATATAAAAAATCAACACTGATGGATCTTCTTTACTTAGTAGCTAGCTCCAATTAATTACACTTGTTTTTCATTATATATTTTTAATTTCTTCGAACATAAATTGTTGATATTTTTGAAGAAAATAGATTGTGTATGAAGTGTTTCGTTTATGTTAGTGAATCATAAATATTTGTAATAAATTGATAGGTTTGATTGAATCTTTTTGAAACTAAAAAAATAATGCATAATTTTCTTTGTAATATTTTTGATGGATGAATTCTTTATGGAATTTTTATTATTTTAAAATTATATTAATTTTTTAATTCGTATTCTAATGTCAAAAAATAATGTTATAATATTAAATTAAATCTATTATTATAATTTACTTATTGTAATGTAATATTATTTTTTATTGTCCTTTAATTTAAAATATATCTCGAAATTCTTTCTTTTTTAATCTGGATAAAGTTTTTCTAAGCTAAAATATATTCTATTATTGCGTTAATCTCTGTACTTTAGCTATTTAAGCAGAGAAGACGAATTAATAAGACAATTTCAACTTGACAATTAAACTCAATAATTTCTTTATTATTATTATTTTTTTTCGTACAATTTCTGTTAGATATAAATTATTCTATTTTTATATATTCCATTTTGAATATTAAAAATAATTTGACTAAAATTCATTTGTCCAGACTATCTCCATGATTATTAATTAGAGATCTAGTAATATAATTCAATTAAACATTTTCAACAATCAATACCAATCGATAAGATAAAATAATTTTATTAATAACAAAATTAATCACTTTAACATTAAATCGAAACAAAAAAACAAATTTACTCAAACTTTTCCAAATTCAAATCCATACAAATCAATCAAAACAAAAAAAAAAGAAAAAAAGAAAAAGAAATGAAATAATCAATACGATAAAACCAGTCACAAGCAACGACAGAATCCGAATGACAATTCTCTCCTCTTTCCCTGTTCAAACGAAGATGTCCCAGGATCGTTTAATTGAAAACTAAAAAGAAAGAAGAAGAAGAAGAAGAAAAAAAGAGAAGCGTAACATCTCTCGAGGTTCTTATTCTCGAACAGGGAGGATAGCTGCGTTTCCACTCTCGGTCCAGCGAGCACAGCCGACCCTTCCTCCTCAACCCTTTGCCAAGCGAGCGGCCCGCCATTGTAAGTTCCGCGGCGTATCTCTGTTATCGAAGTAAATCCACGTAGTCCTTTTCCCCGTGTTCGAACGGCGACAGTACCGCTTGAAATAAGGAAGAACGAAAGGAAGCGCTTATACCTCGAGAGGTATTCTCTTCGAAGAGCTCTTCTTCGAGAGCCACGCCATATCTATATATTATATATATATAAAGAGAGAAAAGTATATATATATAGTGTATATACTCTCTATATATATACATATATACAGTGTGTCCGGTTTATTGTAATTCCCTTAAATATCTCGAGAAATGTGAATGATAAAGAGTAATTTGATATTGAAGAAATGATGATTAATTATTTTTATGCATAGATTTTCTTTTAAAATAAAAAATGTTAATTCATATCGAAGAATCTTTACTTTAAATGATATTTGAAGTTCATAAAACTTATACTCTCATATGTATAATAAAATATTCACATGTTTCTAATCTTCGATACGATAAATTTCATGAATTTCAAATTATCTTTTAATAAAGCTTCTAACTTGCCACTTTTTTGTGGTAATTAATTAATATTTATATCTTTCGAGACACTTTAAGATTCCAGTTCGAAATAAACCGGACACATTGTATATCGAGAAGGGCGTCGTGGGGGGAGGACAGTGGGGTCTCTTCGTCCAAAAGGGATTTGCGAACTTAGAAAAGAGAGGCTATGGAATAGAAGGGGGGTGGGATTCAGAAAGAGTCGTTGCAGCGAGCAGGGGAGAAGTTGGTCGTTTCTTCCGCTTGTAAAGAGGACTTGCTTTCCCACCTCGATATCGTCGATACCCCCCTTTGTTCCCCGGCTTCTGCCTCGTTCGACCCCGCATTAAGGATGCTCTGACCCCGTGAAATGAAAGAAAATTCAGAGGAAAACGGTCTTCCTCGAATAGCGAAGACCTAGCGTCGCTATCGTTGCTCCCTCCTCTATCATTGAATTAATGGAGAGTTGATAATTGACGCGAATTTAATCTTCGATCCTGATAATTGGGAGAGAAATGAGAGAAGTCTCGGGTGGAAAATTTCTTTAGGAAAATTCGACGGGGGTGAGTATGGGTGATTATTGGAGATTTCAGAAAGTTTAAAGGATCTTAGGATCTTAGCTCGATTTGTTTGTCTCTGAGGAGGTGTTCTGTGAAATTTTTTGATTTCAGTGATTGATTTAGTTTCATTTTATAATCTTTTTAAATATTTGCATTAGAAAGTAGGGGATGAATCGAGGCAATATTAATAGCATTTCGTGATCATTTGGAATTTTAGATTAATAAAGATTGATTAATTTTTTCTTTCATTTTCATTATAGAAAGATAAGAGACAAAATAATAGTTTGTGAATTTATTATTACATATTTCTCATTCTCTGATTGAAATGATTTGCTTAAAACTAAAAATAACATAAAGAAATAGCATCAATAAATTTTTCCACATATATTTTAGTAGAAAGAAATTACTTAAAAATAAAAAAAATTGCAGATTCTTTCTTTTGTCAAAATGTATATTGTCTTTGCATTAACTTTATTTAATAAAAATATATCATTAATCATAATTTGTGATATACATATAATAAGAATCAAAAATAAATAATTGTCAAAATCATACTTTAAAGTAAGAAAACAACGTATTCATAGAAATGCATAAAAAAAGTATAATAATAAAAATAAATTAAATATATATGTCATTATTTCAAGTAAAATCTTTTTCATAATTATCCTATATCCTATATATAAACTGACACATTCATAAATACATAACAAAAGAAAGAATTTGTGACAAAATTATATAATATTTAGTTTATTTGATGAATATTAATTTTCATTATTTATAGAAATATCGTTGATCGAAAATAGTGCCTCAAATTGAGATTATACAAGAAATTTTCCCGTGTCTCTTAGCTATTTTCAAATTTGTACTTCAAGAAGAATGAGGCTGTTACAAAACCCCGAGTGTTTTCATTGCTGAGTCGTTTTTCGTGTACGTATCAGATCCTCGCCGCAAGAGTAATTTTTCTAAACGAAATCTTTTCGCTCTTCAGAGGAAAGGAACTGTCCTCTGTATGTAAACTACATTGGAACCATTAGAATCTTTAACGCGACGACAAAAAGGAAACCGTGAACTCTCTTTGTTCTATCTCTTATTTTATTTAAGAACAGGAGATTTCACTTTCAGAATTTATGTTGATTATTCAGGGAACGTCATTAGCCTTGAAATGAAAGGCGATCAATTTTACTTTAGAAATATACTTTCAGCTTTGTCTCTTGAAGGATACATCGTCATTAGGAGGGAGGAGGGAGGAGAGAAGGGAGGGAGGGGAGGAGAGGAGGAGAACCATGGAACTTTCGTTCTTTTGTTTCTCTTTCAACAACGAAGCTTTCTTTTCCCGCTTCGACGTCTTCAATACGGTCTTTGTTCGTGCCATTTTCCTTTTCCTCCGCTCCGCTAAAAACGTTTCGTCGTGGATCCGATAGAAAAGAAAGTAGAGCGAAAGAAATTATAAAGATATACACTTTCCATCTTTGATTCTTATCAAATCCGAAAACCTATTTTATATAAAAAAAAAAGGAGTAATTAATAGTTTAGTAACGTTTTTTTAATTGATATTTCGAATATAAGAATATCCAGAATTTCTCAAATAATAGAATATAAACGTTTAATTTAATAATTAAATTTTGATAATCGATTTATTTTTTCATTATCTTCTTTGTTATATATTGGTGTAATTTCATGAAATTCACAGTCATAATTTATAATTATTATCAAAATATGATTGCTTATAAATCAATCTTGAATTGATTTTAATGATATTTAACTTAAGGAATTATAATTAAGATTTTTTAGTATTCATTTTGATTCGATGAATCTTTTATCTCCTCGTCTTCAGTTAACCTAATAATAAATAAATTAAAAAACTATTAATCATTATAAATCGAAATCCAAAAAATCAGAAAAGAAACTAATGAATTTCCTTTCTTCATTCACCGTCTCAATTTTAATATCTTCTATCAAATAGAACCATTCGCTTTTCTTTTTTTTTATCTTTTTTTCATTCATTTAATGGCGAATAGTTGGCTCGATCGATTCCTAGAGGATTCGTATGTGTACATCCACGAATCAGAAAGGAAATACATTAAAGTTGAACGAATTAGCTTTTACAAATTAAACTTTGAAGTTCGTCCCGAGATAAAATTTAAGGGAATTCGTTCGTGTATCGTGATGGACTATAAAGCTTGGAACAATGGGACAGAATAGCGCTTCGATACTGCTTGGAAAATTTACTGGAAACGATGTCGTCCGATGCTCTGACCACTTCTTACCGTGATCCACGCGAGAATCCCTTTTTCTCCCTTTTCGAAAGGGAGGTGAACGATGCTCGATGGTTCGTTAAAGTTTTATCAGAAGGGAGAAAGAACATCAGGGGAATGGGCGATTGAAATACGTCGAAACGGATGTTGACGAATCTCGTGTTATATTTTTAATGGATTTGTCTTGTATGCTAATTATTTATTTCTCGTGTAACGATGTAGGTAACGGGATTATAAATAGCAATGCTTAATTTATATTTATAAGAGTTCCTCTCTTTTCTCTTTCTATCTTTAAGAAAATAATAATTTTTAAAAAATGGAATTGTTAAAATGATGGATATAAAAAAGTAATTTAAAAATAAGTAATATTAAAATTTAATTGTAAATTTATAAATTGTATGTAATTACAAATTACGATTAATATTAAAATTTATGATTTAGAAGACAAAAAAATAAATATTTTATTCTATTTTCAGACACTTTTAAAATAGCAAAATGAAAAAAATGGAAAAAAAACTATAAATATAAATTTGTTTATCAACGAGCGAACAATTCAAGTGTTCGTTACAAGGATTAAAAATATATATAACTCTTAATTGAGTTGCTTTTTTTTTATTTACGGAATGTCCTCGCATTTGCTCATTAGTTAAAACAAGTGCCTCGTTCTTGAAAATTAAAGGTTAATGCGTAGGTGAAAGGTTAAAGGTTAACATTTCCCTCCTTAAGCTCGCAAACAACGTTTAAGAGAGCCTCGCTCATCTCTTTTTACCCTCTAATTAAAAACCTTTGATATATAACGCTGAAAAGTTTCCATGAAGAACAACATCGTCGAAAAATGGTACTTTTACAAAGTGAATCGTGCGCAAAGTTACGAGTTTCAAAAAGAATATCCTCTATCCACGACTTGGGAGAAAGGAAAAAAAGAAGAAAAAAAAAAAAAAATAGAAAAATCAACATCAAGCTCTGATAAATCTTAAAATGGTCTTTTAACGAAATGAAATGTTCGATTCTCGTTCCGGTTCTCGTTTCACCATGTAACGAAGGTGCAAATTAATCGAGTAACCTGAAAAATTCTCTCTCAGAGTCGTCTCTCTCTCTCTCTCTCTCTCTCTCTCTCTCT
>NW_006263570.1:801844-807049 GCF_000469605.1 Apis dorsata
ATATTCCAAGCAAATATTTGTCCAGAGAAATCGGATCTACCGTGGTCGGTGTTCGGTATCGATGGCGGGAACGAGATACAAATCGACGTACTTACCGTCTGTTTTATCCACGTTAAATCTCGGATCTCGATTATAGTTACGACGTAGGAAACGGAGTTTAACGATGTCATTTCCATCGTGTAACTCATTGTCGGATTAATGCAATTATATGGGGCAAAATGTTATGGAGGAGGAGGGGGGATGAACGCGTCAAACGATTCTTAGGGGCAATAAATGTATCCTTGAATAGTATAGGCAACTTGTTGCACACTCTTTTCTTCTTCTTTCTTATTTCTTTTGATATGGCATGATAAAATGTTGTTGTTAATACATATTTACAATGCACAGTGTTTTAAAATTTTTCGCCATATATTCTTGAATTGAAATCTTGGAACGAGTTTTAAGAAAATTTGAGATAGATCATTTGGCATAATTTCGTATGCTTTTGCTGAAGTTTAAAAAAGCATACGGATTCGATTCTGAATCTCTAAAATGGGTACTATTGTTTTTGGCGGGCAAATCATAGTGTAATTCATATAAAAATATTTTAAAAAATTCATTTAATTAAATTGATATTCTAAGAACAGTATTTTCGTTCTATATTTTTTACGTATTATTATTCAGTTTTAAATTACAAGTTATTTCGTTACATATTTATTCTATTATTTTTTTTATTTATTTTCATGCATAGAATCATGCTATCGTTATAGTTCATTTGTTTCTAATCAAATAATAGAGAGTTTCATATGAATTTGAAAATTTTTCAAACTTGATTTATTCGAATATATGTAATGGAATAATGGAATAATGGAATATTCTGAATTATCGTGTTTCTTGTAAAAGTAAAAATAAACAAAGCATTTGAAAATATATTAAACATAATAATATATATTAAATTATATATTTAAAAAAACGATTATAAAATATAAAAATAACAAAATATTAAATATAATATGATATTAAATATTATATACTTTTTAATTTTCATTTTATTAAAAATTAAAATGCATCGAATTAAATTATTTCAAAAAATTCTGTTCCATTTCTAACTCATTCTATCGTATCCATATATAACAACACATTTCCACTCTAAGGCCAACTGATAACCAAGCTTCCTTTCTGCGAGAGATTTCACGTGAGAGGGTGTGCGTCAGGTTGGTGCGTTTCACCCCATCGATGGGGTCGCATACCATGTATATCAGGCAAATGGTCTGGAGAGTAGTCTTTAGCCCTACGAAACGGTCGTAAGGCTGTCACGTCGAGGATAAGCTTAGATGCACCTCGCAGATAGCTCGATGCCAAGATCGCCCTGCTCCTCGTTGTACAGGATTTCCGGAGTTCGGTAGATCCTCTATACAGATAGGAACTTAATTGGACCGACATAATTTTCTACCCTCAACTGGGGGGACTGGATGATCGAGTTCTCTTGAATGTTTCTTGCGTGTCAGTGGAGGATTATGAAACACTTTGCTGAACTTCTTGGTCTTATCTCGGTGATACGTGAAGGGAATTCTCTTATATATATTGTTAAATATATAATATATATTTAATTGGATGAAAATTTTATTATTATACAACAATCATGAAAGATTTTATGTTAGAAATTCTTTTTTATTTTTTATTTTGTTTATTACATTGATTTGATAAAGGGCTGAAGTGAAATACAATTTGTTTTATTCCTTAAGATTAATCTCAAGGAAATTTATTGGATCTTTAATAAATATTGCTTATGAAAATTTTTAAGTGTAAAAAAAAATTTTTCATTATTATAATTCTTATTTTAAATTCGAAACGAATTTTGGTTATTTAAAATTGATAATATTTATTGAATACATTTACATTTATTAAATTTAAAAATACAACAGTTTATGATATTAAATGTATCATAAATTTAAATATTGATGCATATAATTTAATTATTGTTAAAGAGGAATACACAATCTAAAAATTCAAATTCATAGGAAATAACTATTTATTAGAAAAACAATATTTATATACCAAATGATCAATTCGCAATAAATTGAACCTTTCCTTTAAGATATTTTTTAAAAATATGCTTAATTATGTAAAATAATATCCTGTATCGAATCAAAATTTCGAAATTCAAATTTCAACAACAAAGACTCGGACTCCTTTGACACAATTATTCCTCTATTTTTTTCAGGAACGGGCACATGCTAACGCATCGGAACAAGAAGCCGTACGAGTGCAAAGCGGAGGGATGTGGCAAATCGTATTGCGACGCGAGGAGTCTGAGGAGGCACACGGAGAATCATCATGCCGGTAGCAAGGTGAACGAAAGCGTTAGTCCTAGCAGTCCAACCACCGGTCCTCACACACCAAATACACCGGGAAGTAATCCCAGCACGCCAAGCACACCAGGAGCGACGTCGACACCCAACGGCCATGGACATCCGGCCTTAAAACAATTGCTCGCCACGGAACCGTCACAGGCGCAGCAGCAAAAGGTGAGTGGCGATGTATTTTATTTCCTGTGATACTGGCACAGATAGAACGCAAGTCAGGCTTAATCTTATTCAACGATTAAACTTTTCTGGTTTTTTTTTATTGGTTTGGTACATGTGGGAAGGTTATAGATAAAACTACAAAAGAGAATTCTACTGTTATATTTGTTCATGTTTATCATTATTCATTGATTAATCATTTCCAAGTATATTGTATTTTATATTATTTAGTAACATTTTAAAAACTTGATAATTAAATGCAGTGTAGTGTAAGTGAGTGAGAATACGTTTCGTAGAAAAGTAATTTTTAAATATTTAATTTTATCTTTTTTATTATGATACATTATCAATATCGAGAAATTTCTTTACAAAATCGATTGCTTTGCTAATTTTTTTAATTTTCAACATATTACTAGTAATATTCGCTATATTACTTAAAATAGATTTTACGATATTCTTAATCTTGATTTTTAATCTGACTTCAAAGAAAGATGTATCGAAGAAATAGGAAAAATTGCAGCTTAAATCTTTAGAAAGCGGATCATATAGTTATATTTATATTAATTTACCATGTTATATATACAAGAAAACAATCTATCTATCAATAATTTAATCCAAAAGTTTGATACGCGTCGATACATAATATGTACATATATACGTACATATAAGTATATAGTGACACGGTTTCTTCGAAATTGGCCCGATATTGGTTCGTCTGAGATAGGTTTAAAGGCTTAGAGAAGTAGCGTTTCTCTTGGATGAGCCTGGTCAACGTGGATCTGAGGATCCACCGACGTAAGAGGATTACATTGATCTAGCTGATCGTCGAGCATGTTACGCGACCTCTAACTGCCCCTTCATTAATTTTTATACGTCATTCACGATTTTCAATTTGTCCAGATCGGTAGGAACGTTCGATAAATGGGAATTATATAGCTGTTCAAAGACAGATTAGGGATTACAATTGTTGCGAAAAATTCTTTAATAACGTCGTTCGAGAGACGTTCCTTCGGTGATCCATTGGATCAATTGGTAATTATTGGAAAGCTACGAAGTTAAAAGAGACTCGTATAAAATTGTTTCTGTTAATCCTATTGTTTGTTATTGAAACATTTAATTTTTAATTAATGGTTAAAAATATCGCGAAACATGTTTGGGATCATTATTTATTATATTATTTCGTATTTTTAAATGTTAACGAAGGGAAATTTGTAATAAATCTTAATTTACGAAATTTTCGAATATTAAAAAGTTGAGGTTATTTTGTTGTTCTCGAACAATTTTAATTCTTAAAATAATCCATAGATTTTCTAATAATCTATAATTTTGCTATCAATTTCTTCACTAGAGAATTTTCACGTTTAATGATTATCACAATGATCATCGTAGGCAAATATTTTAAGCCGAGTGTAAAACATTTTTGTTCGAAGAAACGAAATTTAAAATGCTTGAAACTTTAAAAGAGTAACCTTCTATGCTGTGTTATTGTAATGACAATGCAATACAAACGATTAGAATGTATAATTACTAAAGATATAGTAATAAGATGCCTTGCGTAAACAGAGTACTAATATTGGAGGCCATTACCAACGCAGTAGAAACTGGTCGTATCAGTCAGCCATCGTTTACACTGGCGCACAGCGACGGGCACTACTAACAGTGGAGTTGGTTAGCATATAATCAGCCAGCCGTGACAGTAGCAGGAGTTTGTAGAAACTCCAGTAGCAGTAGTTGCTGATCACACAATGAGGACAGTGGCAAATATCAGATACTAAACACAAGCATATACAATAATGTATGAATATTATCATTGATAATTTATTTACTCATTTGATTTTTTATTTTAAGACTTAGTAATGTAAGATTTAACATATTACTATTATAATTAAATCAATATTATAATATTATAATAATAAAAGTAAACTTTTATAAAACTTATTTTAAAGTTAACATTTCTAATTTCAAAAATTCTAATATTACTCGCGATTTGCAAAAAAAAAAAAAAACGTTTAATAAACGTTTCACCATTGCATTACATAAAAGTTCCATTTATCGAAATCAGATTAAATCGAGTTCGAGAGAATTCCAATTCGTACAAATACTATTAAATTTTCCACATCGTGCGCCGATATTTCCACAAAAATTCCGTGTAATCATTACAGATCTCTCAATTTTTAATCTCTTCATCGCGTTCGAACCGACGATTATCAATTTTCATAAAAAAAAAAAAAATTCTCGAATACGAATTGAAAAACTCCCCATCCTCTTTGGTTAATCCAACGACCGGAAATACCATCACTCTCCTCCTCTTTCGAGCGCCTTTCCGCGAAATCAAGCATCTCCTTCGTATCCTGTCTTTATTGGCTGCGACGGTCGGCAGTCGACCGGTGCAGCTGGGTTGGCCATTGTCGGCCGATAAAAGGGCGCGAGAGAAAACGAACTGCTTGCAAGAAGCTCAAAGAAAGAAAGAAGAAGCAAAGAGAGGAAACAAAGAAGGAGGAGGACGAAAGGAGGCGTCGTCCACCCTTGTTCATCTGGCTCGATCCCCTTCCCCCGTCCATCGTCTTCAGAGCTCGGTGGAAATTAGTTCTCGGCCGTGGAGCACGAAATTATTGCTGCTTTCAAAGTCGCTCGAGCTCGCCCCGCTTACATCTTCAGGCCTTCTCGCTCGCTCGCGGGATTCTGTTACAGAACGTGAACG
>NW_006263570.1:807254-818885 GCF_000469605.1 Apis dorsata
GGAAGAGGGAAGAAGAGCGTAGTTAAACCGAGACTACAAATCTACGATATTGAGTTAGAAGCAGAGGGCGAGCCCCCTTGAAGCGGGGGCTAATAAAATTTGATGACCGGGAGGAACTTCGTAACGAGAATGAGACGTGGAATCAGGAGGGGTGGGAGGGGGTGACTCGAGAGAGGGAGAGGAAAAAAAGGAGAGGGTTTGGTCGAATCGGCCGCCTATGAAAACTTCTCAGACACGGAGCAACGAGCCACGTGATTTATGATATTTCATCGGAACGTAACACAGGGCCACTCTTATCCGAGTGGTTATTGTCGAGTTCCTAGTGAGTCAGGTGCGGTATTTTCATCTTTTGATTTCTCTTCTCCTCTTTCATTTTTCTTGCCTCTTTTTTTGCTTCTTTTTTTCTGACTGTCACATAGAATATAGGGGATGTGTATTTATCTTGGCGGATTTATCTTTATTTGAAGCGGAAAATGATTGTGGTTTGGGGAATTTTATTGAAAAATTTTCTATTGTTGAGGAATTTTTGAACGAAAGTGATGATGATTCAAACAATGTTGTCTTATGTTCTTGATATAAAATTTAATATTGAATTTTATGTAAAGAACTATTAAAGATAAAAAAATTTGAGATGACGTTTTACTTATATGTAATCAAGAATTCTCTATCTTTAATATTTATTCATAGTTTCATAGTAAAATATACAAATAACAAATTTTCATACGCGTATAACATTTTTATTTGTAAATTAATCTTGCAATTAATAATGAGAGAAAAATAAGAAATATCCTATATATTCTATATATCTATATAAATAAATAAAATTTACTTTCTGTACATTTCTATTTGTTTATATTTTTTTTTCTTTCCTTCATTGAATAGAAGATCTAAAAGATAATATTTATTCCGCCACGAAACTGATTTGGCACATTAGCCTTGTTTTTTTATTTGATTTTCATTTCTTATTCACCGGAAGCTAAGATTTTCTGAATATTCGTGAAAAGCACGTTTCTCGTTTTGTTTGCTCAGATACAATGGCTGATGTAAGAAATGCAAAGTAGAAAAATATCATCAGAAGCGCAAAATCACTTTAAACACCAGACACGAATGCGACGAAGAAGTTTTGTGCTGTGAATATGTACTAAAAATATTGAAATACCTTTATTAAGACTCTCCTATGATAATATTAATATGAGCGAATACAAATTAAGCAATTGTTATATTATTATTAAAATAGATAAGAAAAACAAAAATTTTTGATCAACAATCTTGAAGATTTCACGGATAAAAGATTTAATTACAATAATCTTATTAAAATTTATGTATCAATTTATTAAGTGATCTTTTTCTCGGATAAGATAATACAAATAATAATACATAAAAATTAATTTATATACATATAGAAAATTAATCGGAATTAATTCACATTTTTCATCGAGTTTTAAAAGAATTTTGAAATTCTTTCCATTTCCACAAACTTTTATTAAAATTTTTTCTCTAGAACTTTACTTCCCCGAGCCATTGTAGTTATAACGAGAGATAATTTCATTTATCAAGGAATCAAAGATCTCGGGAAATCTCGAGGGTGGCGCGTGAATCCAGGTGAAAGAGGAGAGGTTCGTCGCGTGAAATCCATTCAAGGGGAGATGAGCGAGTGGAAAGGACGTAGTCGGTGATTCGACATCAAAAGGCGTCTGTCGGTCATTCAACCGGCTCCCTGATTGCACGGTAAAGGCAGGGTGTCTTAGAAATCACGGTTATCGCGGTAGAAAATCACTTTCTTGCTCGCGGAAGCGTGCACGGCCGACAAAAGCGGCAAAGGGCAAGGGTTCAGAGTCGGTGCACCCTCAGAACGTGACATCGAATTAGATATTGTCTTTCGTGTGACCACCTCTGCGCGTTAGTCAACCGCTACTAATTCGCTAATTTTCGATATCGATGAGAAATCCCTTTTCTTTAACTTGAGTGATTAGTGCCGTTCAGAATAATAATGATTTATTATTTAGGCTATTAGTGAAATTTATTAATGAGATTAATAATCAATTTTGTAAGAATAATTGTATTCTTTTTATAAAATAAATATTAATGACATTAAATTTAATTATTACGTTTAATTAATTGAGAAAAATCAGTAATGAGAATTACATTAGTATTATTCTGAATTATTTTTATAACATGGTATAATGGAATTTAGAAATTGATAATTGAAGAAATTTGTGACATTGGGTATTATTGTATTATTGGATAATATTGTGGTTTGGTGAAAATATTAGTAGCAATATTGTATGTTATTTTTAGTATAATTTAATAAAAGAAAGGAAAACAAAAAAAAATAGGAAGATTCAAAGATTAATAATTTTTTAAACGATCAACTTATAAATTCTATTAATTGGTTGCGATATAATAGTAAGTATTTTATTTTCTGACTAAATAATGAATTAGAAATCATCAAAGAAATTCTGCAAATATTTTGTATATAATGCTCAAGATATTTTTTCAAAATACTTGAAATAAAATAATTATTGTTATTATCTCTGGTACAGAGTTTTCAATTAAACTTAACATAATATAAAATTCTTTCTTCTAACATAATATAAAACATTTTTAAAATAAAAATACTATAGTATAAAACGCATGAAAATATGAAGTGTGAGAAAAAGTAAATACAACAACAAAAATAATTTAAATGGTAAATATCCTATTATTAAATTATATTGTAAAAGACATCCATTAATTTTTTAAATTTTTATAATATTTCTTTTGTTACATTTTCAACTATAAATATGATATTTTTACCTATGCGTTATATTTTATTTTTATAGCGTCTTAAATACTACAATAGTTTTAAAGAATCTTATATTCTTGTTTAATCGAAAATTTTTTACCAGAAGTAAAGTGTTCATATACAAGATATTAAAATATTCGTGAGACATTTTTGGATTCTCAAAAGAAATACAAAAATATAGATTGAGATTTATTCATTAAAAAATAAACAATTTGAATTTGCGTTCGTGCACTATCCCTGATCTTTCATCTAACGCAAACTTGAGTTATTTATTTTTTAAACAAATTATAAAAATCTTACAAATATATTAATACAGAAAAAATGAAATAATCATTAGATATTTCATACAAATAAAAAAAATTCCAATCAACTTATAAAATCTAACCTAACATATAAAAAATCAACTTCTTTTTACAAAAATTCTCAAACCAGAAGCAAGAAAGAAGAAAAGCAATCGAAACCGAGATGACAGCACACTCTTACCAAAGTGCTCTTCTAACGCACTTAATTAATGACTATTAAGCAACACAATAGGCGTATATGACACGGGGTAAACTCGATTTTATAGCGCGACAGCAATGTTCGCGAAGTATGAATACATAGCCATGAAAACAGGGCCAGTGTAATATGAAATTCCACGACTCTTTGTCAATATTACCGGGTTGAAAGACCTCCCGGTAGCTTCGAGTTTAATATGATTAAAATTGGACTGAAAGTACCGCGTGGTTCGCGATAAAACGCGTCGAAATCCATGAAAAACATTTTCACGGCACAGAGGATACGTGGCCGATGGAATTTCACCCGGCAATTAGTTGGAATCAAGCGAATCGCCCGAATTCCATGAATTGCCTTTAATCATGGACGACGAGGAACGCGTGCATGCACTTTATAGTATTGAAAGTCGATGGCATTCTTAATTTGCAGATGAATTCTCTGAATCGAAATAACAGTGCGAGCGTTTCGTTGTTTCCCAATTTTTCATATTATTTTATGAATACTACTGGCGTTCCGATTATTGAATTATATAAGAATCATTTTGAGCGTGAAATTATTTAAATGGGAATTAAAATGGCGCCCCATTCCATCATTTCTTTTTATAAAATGATATAAATTTGAGCTTACTGATGCGCGTACTTCACTATTGTAATTTTATACGTTGATATTTCATATTGTATCTGAACAGGAGAATAGAAAAGTTTTACAATTTTTATTTTTATCTTCTATTATCTTATATCTCTGTACGATATATTCTCTTCGTTTCTCGTTTTTTAAATTTTCCTTAATATAATATTTTTACAATTAACGATACAAATAATCTGTAACTTGGGAATTAATAGTTTAGAGTCACATTTATTAAGACTTTTTTGTTTCGATGAAGATTTTAAATATTTCATTCTCTTTAATAATCATCGAACAAAAAATATTCAAAGCATGATATTTTGCATACTTCAAAAAACTTATTAATCTCTATATCATCACGTTTCGTACTATAAAATAAAATTCATCTTCGAATATCTGTATAAATCGACAACAAAAATATCTTCCTTGCACTCAAAATTTCCAACCGAAAAGTTTCCTTCGTTTCGCGTGATTACGATAAACGCGTGTGTGTTGTCCCACTGATTCGCCACGGTCGTGATTACCGTTTCAGACGTGCATCCCCCTCTGGAATTATCTTCTTAACGTGGAGACATCGTAAACTGGGTCGAACAAGAGTCGTAGACACGGTACACAGCGAGCTCCCCCCTCTTTCTCGTCTCTGTGTGTGCCCGCCGGCTTTGGAATCTCGAATCGAAATCGGAATCGGAGTGTCTCGAAGTTTGCAAATTACGTTCGACCGCCCTTCACACACGCGCAGCCCTTTCACAAAACCCGTGCAGACATATCACGAGCCCCGCCGAGTCAATCGTGGATTCCACAATTCCTCGAAGTTAACGCTCGATCGTGCTTGTATTTTGTATTGGGAAGCGAAGCAATTAGGGGATAGAGTTGGATTTGCGCGCGAGAGACAAAATTCGAAGGAGTTCGCCGAGTTTGAGTGGTAAATAAAGATACGAGACGTGGTATTTTAGTTTTAATATTTTGATTAGAATGACGTGATGATGGAATGGACGCGTGGAAGATTTTTCATGGTGTAAGGTTATAAATGATGAGTCGAACAATTTTGTTTATTTTTCTTTTTTTTTTTTTTTTAGAGCGAATGATAGATAATGGTTTAATAGGTTTTAAAGGTGATTGTGGATAATAAATGAGAATTGTACACGGTTCTCGAAGGGTTTGAATTATAGTTTGAATTATAGTTGATTGATGAAGTAGTGGAAGATTTAACGAAATAGATATAAGAAATAAGACATTGAAGATAATATATGTGTAAATATAATGTAGTGTGGAAATTATAATAGTGGAAGTAGATTATTTTCATTCTTTTCATTTCTTTGATTGATGAATGTTTGAAGAATATATGTATACTGTAACGAGTTAAGAATGACGAAGAAGAACGAGTTTCTTCGTGTGATTCGTCATGGAATAGAGATGAGTTTTATTTTTAAATTTAAATTACTAAATAAAAAGAATATACGGTAATTCGAAATGAATATGTAATATGCTTTATAGAAAAATATATATATATATATTTTGAGATACCAAATATCTGATTTAGTATTATTAAAAATTAATTATTTCGAGTTGGTAGACAATTGATATTTCAAAGAAAAGAAAAACCATGTAAAAATAGTAACAGATATGATGATAGTATTAAAATAAAACTCATTGTAGCTAATATAAAAGTCTTTTTGTAAAATTTTTACAATACAGATTCTTATCTAATGTATTTAAAAAGATAAATTTGTGAACATAAAATAATATTTTTCATTATACGATTTTTAACGAAACTGATACTCGATCTCATAAATTAATGGAAGCAGAATTATGTAGAATTAATGTGAAGATCGTATCAGAAATGTGATTGTACTCTTGGAAACGTATCTTTGCTTAATTAATTTCTTGTTTCATTCAAAATATAATCTGAAAATATAACGATGATTATATTAATTAATAAACATTTATTTTCAAATAAACTTAATAAAGCAAAACATGGATTAATATTGATTCAAATCTATTTTAAATTTTGAAAAGATAATTTTTATGAATCGTTTCAACTTTTATACTTATTCTATCAAATTTGATAAAATACAAAGGAAATCTACGTAACAAAGAAATCAAAAATCTATTTAGCATTCATAAATTTTTACCTTGACACAAAGAGATATTTCTACGACAGTTGAATGTTGAAGACCAAACAATTTCAGAAATAATAAGTTTGTCAGGAGACTACTTCAATTCGATGAAATGAATTAAAATTTATTCCAATTTATCTTCAGAATCTCAATGAAAATTGAAGAAAATTAATAGTTCCATTTTTCTTTTAATCAAATAAATTTGTTAAAATTTAAAGATCAAAATGTAAAATTTATTGATCATTTCAAAATCATGGAATAAACACTGTGAAAAAGTGTAAAATAAAAAAAATAAAATCAAAAATCATGGATAAATCAAACACGTAGAAACGTAATCAAAATATAAACTTTTCCGAATAATAGAACAAAAAGTTTACGCAATTTTCACGTGTAAAAACATATATCGAACATAAAACTCTAAATTTATAAATGAAACGCCGTAAAAAACTTTATTGATAAAAAGGATCTTTTCAAAATAATAAATCTGCAAAATCGCGATACAAGCGCACAAAAATTTAGCATACGAAAGGATTAATCTTAAAAATTGTGAAACTATTATGCAATAATAATATAAAAAAACATATACAAAGTATTAAATCTTCAATATCATAAAATATATAAGTTAGAAAAGTTCAAAATATAAAAACGATTAAAATTCATAATTATTAACAAAAAAAAAAATATACATTCAATTCCAAAAATTTTAAATGAACGAATTATCATTCAATAACATTCATTTATGAAATTCTGAATAATTTTACACTTGGTAAGTAAAGTAACCCTATATAATTAAACGAAAATTACGATATCTAAATCGACATCTAAAAAAATAAATAAAAAATCCACAATTCTTCATCCAAAGAAAATCAAACAAACCTATCAACGAATCCTCAACAACACGACGAGAAAAGAGGAAGAGTAGGGGGGTAATGGGGTAGGGGTGTCCGCCACGGAATTCACTTTGCTCGCACAAAGGGCCGAAATGAGTTCTTCGCGTGGACGTCGAGACGAGGAGAACTTCTTTGAGCCGCATAATCGCGTCGAGGCGTCACGACGCCGTCGTCGATTAATCCCTCCCTCCCTAATTCCGTGCGAGCTGCTCGTCATCGAATTTCCTTCGATTTCGATCCGGCAAAAGTGTCGCGCTTTCGTTACGCCATCCTGGATATATCGTATCTCAGTGGCGCCATCTTAAACGGAATTACGCCGTAATGGCCTCCAGCTCGCGAATCCCTGATCGCTATCTCCTTCGGCAATCGGAGCGAGCCATCGCAATTATCGTCTACGAAACGAATTTTTAAGCGGCGAGAACCGTGCTCGTCGATTTTAATGAAACCTCCAGACACGACGAACACGAAGATATCCTTCCTACTTGTTAATTTATCGGGTTGAAATATCTTTTAACCCTTTGAGCATTACGATTCGTCAATCTATCTGAAAATGTATCGCATAGTTTGTTATATTATTAAACTGCTTACGTTTTGTATAAATATATACATAAAGAAATAGGGGTAGAAATTTGCTTTATGCTTCGATTATTATAATATGTGCTATTGAATATTTCGTGCATTCTTATATATCATTTTATATATATATATATACACTTATCTTTTCAACTTTTATTTTTATTCTTTTAGAAATAAATATTAAATTGGAGATGCATAGAAATTAAATTCAATGGCAATAAGTAATATACAGTGAAACAAATTATAATATATATGGTATATATTTGTCTTAGAAATCGAAAAGATTAAGTTATAACCTCAATTATATAATTGAAGTTAGATGAAACGAAATTGAGATAAAGTGACATGGTTTCGTGATATGCTTGCATATTTAAAACTGAGAGTTGAATGATTCTTTAAAAAGTAAAAAAATAAAACAATTAAAGAATATATTGAGATTGACACAAGATGGAAAAACAATTTAAAAAAGATAAATAAACGACCAATCCATATCGTTGTAATTATTATTATGAAAAAAGATAATACATATGTTCTGTATGTTACATATTTACCATAATTAAATGAATAATTCACAATATATATATATATAATTCAAATATCAAAAATATATACACATCTCTTACAATATTCATAATATAATACAATACTCGTAATTTCAATTTCAATATCCGTCATAATACAACAATCCAAGAATAATTCAAAGTATATAATAATCTCAATATCGGAAAACATTTCAATTTCAACAATCGTAAGCCTCTCTCTTCCTCCATCATCCTTCTCGTATCTCGGGGCATCGTCTCATCCATTGCAGAAGCTGGCTGTTCGTGTTGTGTTTGAAAATATCTACAATATCTCGCGAACGATACACGGAATGGGGAGGAGGGGAGAGGATAAACGAAGAAAAGGAAGAAGAAGAAAACTGGAGGTGGATGATAAATTTCCGGGCATCGAACGGAGCGCAGGATTTTCTAAGCATCGCCGTGTGGGATTTGGACGAATCGCCATCGCGAGCGGAAATTGACGTACTTTCCCGCGGGAGTTTGGAGGGATAGGGGGTGGAGGATATCGGTCGAGCTCTGCTTCTGAAAGTGTATCCGATTAGCGACAATTCGAACGGCTCGCTAGGGAGAATCTCTTTGCTTCCTTCGTTGCGCTAACAACGTTATCTCGTGGTCGCTTTGCTCTCGATGTTACACACGTGTATGCGCGCGTGTGTGTGCAGCGGATGAAATTTCTTGCCAAGCTTTGTTAAGAGGAATTAAAATTTATTCGTTTTCGAATTAGAAAATTATTGGGTTGTTGTGTAGACGAAATGAATAAATCTTTAGTGCGATTTTTTGACGATTCACAGCTTTATTGAAAATAGATATTGATCGAAGTTTGACTATTGATAAATTTAATATAGTAAAATGTATGATATATTAATGCGTAAGCTGATTATCCTATTTTAAAGGTTTATATCTAAATCGCAAAAATGAAGAGATGTTGAGCGTATTATCTAAAAAATTATCATATACAGACAGGTTAATCAAGGAACAAAAGTGTTTATATGAATTGATTTTTATACAGATAATAGAATAATTTTTTTTTGTTTTTTAACACAATTAAAAAAATTGAATAGATAGCATATTTTTTTTTTAGATAATTTAAAGATAAATTATTTAATTTCAATAATATTACTTCTATGATATTATATTGTTTTTCAAATTTCAAATTAATCTTGTAAAGCTGGAAATTTATCTATTTTTATAGAATAGTGTCTTATTGATTATTTATTCATATCCAGTTGAGAAATTAATTCAGTCTTCTTTATTTTTTATCATTATTTCACTTGATTTTCAAATGCATTTTTTATTCCATTCATTATTTTTGATTTTCCTTTTATTTGAAACCAGGAATAGATTCTGCTTTGTACATTTGTACATTTAAACATAACGATTAGATAATATAAAACACTTTAATACCTTATAATTGTTGTAATAACTTGTTGTTAATAGTAAACAGATTGCAATATATATTAACATTTTCACATTATTTTTTATTGAGAGATCTTCTCTATATTTTAATCTATCACAATATTTTAATAATACATAGAAAAAAATTATCATCTAATCATTGATTAATGCTAGTTTTGTCAATCAGATCAATCACATAATATATAATATTATAAATTCATTTGTTGCTTAAAACTAATGTTGATCGATATTCTTCTTTATAAAAAATATCTCTTCTTATTCGTATCTTATTTTTACATACATATTTACAAATATATAATAACAAAATCAGATCAATTTATATTTCCACGATTATATTCATCAATTTGCACAATACATATTTTTTGAACCCATTTAATTTGACATAATAATTCTCTAGAAAGAATATAAGGAAACAAAAGATAACAAAATATAGTAAAAAAGTTATTAAAATACCCTTTGAAAAATAGCAGAAAACGTATCCAATCCTCTCTTGTATTACCACTTCACCCTCCCGAAAATTCGCGGTGTTGGCGCGGTAAAAATCAAAACGCGGAATAAACTGGAAACGCATGACGCGTGCAAAACTCCGTGAATAATTACGTTTCCAAACCAAGTGAGGTTTTCACCGTTGAAAACTCGCGACGCGATTTTCACGAAGCTTCTACTTCGCTGGTCCGTGGTAGGAAACGAGGAGCGGAAACGCGGCCGATTTTCCTCCCCTTTCTCTCCTCCCTCCCTCGGTTGGAAAATAAACGACACGCTGCAACCGTGTCCAACGTTGTTCCGGGTCATTAAACGGTGTTGGCTCGCAAGTTTTATTACGGGTTGCGTGTCCTCGTGTGTATCGGTGTTCGATACTTCACGTCCAACTTCACGTTGTAGCGACGTTCGAAAAATGGAGAAAGGGGAGAAGTAAGGAGAAATATATAAGGGGAAACGAAAAGATTTTACTCGTCGAAGGAAACGAAAAACGAAAAGGAATAAGGAAAAAAAATATGGAAGATAGAAGTTTTTATTATTTCTTTTTTTTTATTTATGTTTTTGCTAGGTAAATATTAAATTTGATTTTAAATTCTTATAAATAGGATTTTTTAATTTTATTTAAACATTAAATATTTCGTTAATTTTATAAATTATTAATTTTTAAGAATTTTCAAGATTCGTATGGTTTATTGCGTTACTTATATATTAATAATAAAATAAAGATATAAGAAATAGGAAACTATTCACTACATTGAAAGAGAAACATTTTTTGATCATATTACTTTTACACAATATAAAAAAAAAATAAAAAATGTAAGAATTTAATAAGTCAATGTAATTAATCACTCTTTTTAAGATTGCATAATCATCACGAATTAATTATGTATGAAGCACGTGTAATATCGTGTATACATTGTGACGAATTTTGTTGTAATAATTAATATTAATACAATAATTTGTATTATCTTTCTTCTCACCGTTATAACACAATATAAAACATATAATTTCTCATTAAAAATGACCAATATTCGAAGAACAATTTACGTAACATAATTTTTATTTCATCACCATCGTCAACATGATTCTTCAAATAAATTCTTTCTTTCAAAAAAACTAATCAAAGAAAATCTTTTTCGAGTACAATTCTCTTCTCTGCGCAACGTCTTCCTCTGATGGCGTAAAAAAAAAAGAAAAAAAAAAATAAGCGCAACATAAAAGGAAACGAAAAGGAAAAGATAAAAGAGGGGAGGACATATATAGTAGACTGTAAAAAGCATAGTGTCCTCTTGCAAAGTGTCTTTTCGATATTCCAGCGTCGAAGCCCTGAAGAAAAAAGCTAAGCACCTTGGTTATTGACGACCGAGGTGTCGGATGGACTAGCTTGATTTATCGATTCGAAGAGGAGAGAGAGATATATATTCTCGAGGACCGCGGATGGAGGACGAGAAGATGAGAAGAAGGCGATGGAGGATCGCAGGTGATATGTATGGAAGTCGGCTAGGGGGTTGGGAATTTACGATAATATTTGCCAGAGTACGGACGACGGACTGTGAAATGAAATTTTGTTCGAGGAACTTTCACGGGGAACTTTATTCTCGTTCTATTAGCTCCCGGGACAAAAATAATCGGGAGGATCCTGGCGCGGCCCGGAATTTATGCAGAGCACGTGGCTCGCTCTTTTTTTT